>NC_057935.1:57751724-57969224 GCF_018555375.3 Anguilla rostrata
AGAGGAGCTCTGATAAATGGTAGCGTGAGTGCGTAGCGCACCGTACGCAGCAGGAAGGGGAGAGACGCACGAGGCCGCCATTCATAATTAACACCCAGCAGGTCCTGGAGCTGGAGCACAGCAGCCGGAGCAGAGACCGCTCCTCAGACCCAACACGCACGCTGATGTCACTGCACACGCAGGGGAACACGCTTAGACACACACGCACGCACGCGCACAAACACAAACACACGCACGCACGCGCACAAACACACACACACACACACACGCTCGCACACACACACACACACACACACACACACACACACGCCGCACACACACACACACACACACGCACGCACGCGCACAAACACACACACACACACACATGCTTGCACACACACACATACACACACACGCACGCACGCGCACAAACACACACACACGCACGCACGCACACTTAAACACACACACACGCACGCACGCGCACAAACACACACGCACGCACGCGCACAAACACACACACACACACGAATGCACACAAACACACACACGCACGCACGCGCACTAACAAACACACACACACACACACACGCACACACGCATGCACGCGCACAAACACAAACACAAACACACACACTCATGCACGCTTACACAATCACTCACTGCTCTGTTCGATTAGTGTCTTCAAAATTTCACTTCTAAAACCTCATTAGCAAAACATTAGCAAATAACTCAGCTGCGACCGTGCCTTCAAGAACAGCACCACAGAGCAAGAGCAGAGGGGTGGAGCCTCCTCCGGACACACCCACATTTTTACCTGATAACATCAGCAGGGACCATCGGGCCAATTAAAACCCAAACGGGCAGTGGTGGGTTCGGAGTGAGGACTGGATCGGCTGATTCCGATACCTGACAGGTCGATCGGTGAGCCTCCAAAAGAGTCACTCAGCTCTCCATCGAACCCTCAGTTTACGGACCTGTTTCCCTGAAACACGACGATCTTCACTCCCTTAGCCCTAATGCCCTTGGCCAGCAACACGCAAAGCTCTGGACATTTACTAAACCAGCTCAAATGACGTCTTCATGAAGGGTGACACCCAGCAATGTCCCACTCGCGATTTGAACCTGCAACCTTCAATCACAGCCAGTTGACCCGCTGCCAGGTACACCTGTCCTGTAGGTACACTCCTCTCCTCCTCTCCTCCTCTCCACCTCCTCCTCCTCTCCTCCTCTCCACCTCCTCCTCCTCTCCTCCTCCTCCATCAGGTCAGCAGCCCCTGTTGGCACCACACCACACGCTGTCTGACGCCGCTCACTGTGCAGCGAAGGTGACTTTGCCAATCGTGCCGAACGGCCATGTTAGCGTTAGTGATAGCATTAGCACTAGCGTAGCCCAGTTCCCATCAATCACTTTACACACTGTACTGGAACGCTAACGCTTTAGCAGCAGTGTGACGCTAACAACCTGCTGGGTCAACTGCACTTAACAACCACCCCCCTCGCCACGAAACACACACACACACACACACACACACAGACACACACACACATACAGAGAGAGAGAGAGAGACACACACACACACACACACACACACACACACACAGAGAGAGAGACACACACACACACACACACACATACACAGAGAGACACAAACACGCACACACACACACACACACACATACATACACAGAGAGAGAGACACACACACACACACACGCACACAGACACACACACACACATACAGTGAGAGACACACACACACACACACACGGGCACACACACACACACACACACACGCACATGTGCACACGCATACAGCCACACACACATACAGCCACACACAAACACACACACACACGGGCACACACACGTGCGCGCGCACACACACACACAAACATACATACGCACACACACACACACACACATCCTCCTGCAGGATTGCATCAGACTGGCGCCTCAGCCCAGTAAACAGGGACCCGCCCACGATCCACAAGCCCCGCCCCTCACCCTGTCCGTGACAGCCTACCTCTCCATCCCCAAAACAGGAAATCCAGAATCCATTTAAGACCACCCGCCCAACCATAATACCCCTGTAGCCCACCCCAAAAAAATCACAATCATACCCCTGTAAGCCCCCCCCCCCACATTTTACCATCTTGCACAACAGACGTCAGCAGTGACAACAAACGCAACAGGTTCAACCTGCTGGCTTCTCAAATACTGCACCTCCCCCTCCCCCTAATTCAGACAGTGTTTATTGGGGGGGGGGCGTCCCCAGCATCTTTTGAGACACCATCACTCCACCCCCAAACTTCTGAGTGACAAACACTGGGTGTTAGCCCCACCCCCTCCCAAAAAGGAACCATACTGCCCCACAGTCAAATGCGCACTCTCACAGTAGTGCACACACACGCGCAAGCATGCACACACACACACGCACACACACACACTCCTGATAATTACAGACTAACTGCTAAAGCACATGGAAAAGCTGTACATCACCCAGAAATGCAGCCCTGCACCCCCCAAAACTGCACCCATCTAAGACTGGCAAAGCCCCCCCCCCCCACCATCTACAGTAGAGGACGCCCCCCCCCACCCCCACCCCAGGACGAGGCACATGACCCACTCAACAACTTTGATTTATTTTCATTGGTCGAACTGCAACCAGTCAGATGAGGTCCAGTGGCCTGTTCTCCTTATCAAACATTCGCATTTTCAAAACTTGGTATTATATTAATAGGCAGTCTGATTGGTCACAACAGTGGCCTGGGATTTGTTGAGAAAAAAAAGGGGGGGGGGCATAGCAAGTTGAGTAAATATAAATTTCCCCAAATTCCTAAATGTATTTCCACGCCCCTGTGTTTCACAGTCTTCAGCGGTGCCGTGTCCCATTTCAGAACAGGGGCTCCTTGTTTAAGAGACGCGGTCCACGGTGCGGTTGGGGACAGGGGTTCATAACTCAGGGCAGCGCCCCAAATGCGCACTGGTTGCTGAGGCACTACAGCTACCCTGCGTCTCTGCGACCCATGAGCCTGGGGAGGAAACGGGGGGGTCCAAAATTTTAAAATGGCCGATCCCCGTCTGGCAGATGATCCCCGAGGGACCACAACTTCAGCCTCGCTGCCCTGCTTTGTAAAGAGAGAGAGGCTTCCTCCTCATCCTCTGACCGATGCCGTAGCCTCCCCCCCGCCCCACTTCCCCGAAATTAAGACAGCGGACGGGCCTGCCAGTAGGTCAGCCGTCCAATCGCTGTTCAACGGCCTGAGCCAGGAAGGCTCCGGTAGGTGCGTCGGAGAATTCCGCTCAGGCACTGGCACAGACGGCCGTGGGGTCCTCGCAGAGAGAACCCCTGGGATCGTCCTGCAGGCCACCATGTGACACAATGCAGGCCACAAAGAACCTCCCCAGCCTTTATGCACACGAACAATCGCTCAGCCATTCCACAGCCCGTAAAGTTAACACCAGAAAGTCGAGAACTTTTTTCTGCTCACTCAAAAAAAAAAATCCTATGCTAATTAAAAAAAGTATATAAAGTAAATCTATTGGGGGGGGGGGGGGTTTCCTCTCATTTTTAACTTTTGGATCAGGGGAAAATGCAACTGAGAGAACCTGTATTTCCTCCACAATACCTTCCAACAGTACCTTTAATATCAGGAAATTAACACAGAGTCTATGTTTCAAGTTCTAAGATGACTTTAACTGCACCCCCCCCCCCACACTCCCTCAAACCACGACCCCCTCGGTCGGCACCCGAACTGTAACGAAACCACGGCAACGCCAACGGCACACATTGAGACGGGACGGGACCGCGTGCTCCTCAGCCAGCACCCGTCACTAATCGGAGAAAAATCAGAAGACAGCGGTGGACCGCGCAGGTCCAGCTCCTGCCCGTCCGGCAGAACCGAGGGGCCGGCAGGTGGCCGGGCCCGTTCACAGGGGGGCCCAGACGCAGACGGACAGGGCTGCCGCGGGACCGTCCCGGTGTCATAGCGCGTCTGCAGGCAAACAGTGCCAAATGAACCCAAAAACAGAGTCAGGGGGCCCGAGAATATAGCAAGGCTCTCAGTCTCTCCTGTCTGGTCCTTTGCAGCAAATGCCTTTTACTCCCACTGTATGGAGCTGTGGAAACAGGGCATGGGGGGTGTGTGTGTGGGGGGGGGTTCGGGTGGGGGGGGATCAATATGAACAGCGCAGAATTTTTCTGGATCGCACACCGGCAGTGGCACAGTGCTGTCAGAACTGGGCCCCTGTCAGGGTGAATATGCTAAATCAGCAAAAGTAGTTTTAATGTTTCTGATCGAAAGTTAATCGGAAGTAAATCGTTTGACTGCATCACATCTCTGCGGTGGTGGGGTGGGGGGTGGGGGGTGGGGGCAGGAGGGAGAATTTCACTTTCCTTTTTTGTTTCTGCCTCTGTTCGTCTGTGAAAAAGAAGTTCACAACTGTTTGGGTGCTTTAAAAAAAAAAAAAAAAAAAATTTTTAGGCATTTTTTTTTGCCAGTTAAAGACCTCTACCAGACCTGACCACAGAGCCTGACCCTTACAATTCCACAGTAATGGGGTAAAACTAAAACGGGAAAAACTTCACCAATGTAACCGACAGTCCGACAGCAAGGTGGCTGAATTTTCAGTCGACAGCCGAAGATTTTAAAGTTGTATATAAAGAGCTGTAACCATGTTTAGTACATTATGGGGAGTGCCCACAACATTGCGTCCGACGTCCAGCAAAATGGCAGCGCATTGATGCTTTCCCAGTGTAAGATCCGGTTAAAAACACAGAGGTCATTTGAGGTCACTCCAAATAACAATCCACAAAACCCATGTTTGCATTTCGGGGTAACAGTGACATTCAGTGAATTCTGGTGCAATTTGTACCTCATCATGTTAAAAGGACAGCCCGGGTCACTACATGACTCAGTGCAAAGATTGGACTCAGCATTTATTAGTCAGCAGGTAGATTACACTGCCTGTGTACATAAAAACCCAGTTCTCCTTGCATTTACACACGCACACACACACACACACAAGCCATAGAGCACAGACAACCAGCATGAACAACCACCAACAACAAAAAAAAAAACAGAAGCAATGCTAATATTTTCAGTTCAGCATACGCATTATGTCTGAAAAGCCGACCGTCCATTTATTAAAATGAGAGTGTACAAGGGGAGATAACGCAAGATAAAAATGAATAATATATCCCAAGCGTGGTGAGAATAGGCCAGTATCTGCTTTAGATAGAAGTGTGTGCCAGGACCGTGACGCCTGTGTGCGCCGCGCGAGTGCGCGTGTGTGTGTACGCCTTTAAGATGATGAGGAGGAGGAAGAAGAGGAAGGCTGCCTCCTGAACTGGGAGAAAACCAAGCGCGAAGACTATGGGGACTTTTATTCTGACGTCGAAGCAGACTGGCAGCTCGTCGGGTTAAGTGCCACGACTGGGGGGCACACATTGTCCACCATTACGCCGCTGTCGAGCCCCCTCCGTCCAGCCATTACAAACCCAACGACCCCGCAAAACACCCCCCCTTCACAAAAAAATATAAACAAACCATTAAAGCACTAAAATAATCGGAAAGCCGGCTGCCCTGGCAGCCAAGAGATTTAAAACCGCGCTCTTTGCAGCGTAGCCTATTTACTTATCTAGATCCATACATCTTTGGCCAATGATCTAGCTTTAAATATTAAAATGAGGTGACACTTTTAAATGATAAAAACTAGCAACTTCCCCGCCTTTAAAAAAACAACAACAACCGGGTTCTCCGACTTCAGATCGAACCAATCATGGACCGAGGCGTTAGCTAGCAAACTGGCTAGCTACACTGCGTTCTGGGGTGAGAAAAAAAAATCAGCGGAAAATTTGAACTTTTTACTGTAAAGTTTCAAGATATACTCGTAGAAATACCACCGGGAAAGCTATACGTTCAAACATTTACAGTCCATCGGCGTACTTTCGGAGGATCTGAAACTATGGACTCGCTAAAAAAGGACAGCAAGACCGAGCCCCGAAAGAATCCGAATCCCAACTCCCACGGACATCTCGCAAACCCACCCAGAGACACTCTTGGGTTAAGTCACCCGCAGCGCCGACGATCAGTGCGAAACAAAACATCAAAATAGTTAAACGTACTTCTCAAATACTTATCGCCATACTGGTATCTAGCTACCCATACGAATTTCAAAGCATCCGTATTTCTAAGTTTAGAAGAATTCTGGATACTTTATGCCTCTACCTCGAAGGTTTGTTGTTTTTTTTTTTTTTGCATGCGAAGAGCGGCGTATTAATTTCACGCACACACGCAGTCACACCATCAGCTAGCTACCTCGCTTCATTCGCCATCGATATGAGAGGAAAAAAAACTCCCCCTGCTTAATTATGATAGGTTGTTAATTGTAAATACTAAATGTTTTATCCCTAAAAAAACTTTATGCGTATCTTGGCTTACTCACGGAGTCGAGGTGATGTGATCCTTTTGTCTCCGGCTCTTCCTCGCGATTTGGGTGACTATTTACCCCGGTAATTCGGTGCTTAAAAAATCCTGGGGATCCCCCCCCTGTTCACAGCCCTCCCCGCTGCCGTTCCGGTTGCCAAATAATGCTCTTCTCACACATGGAGTTGCGGCGTCACCGCACTGGGCATGCGCACTGACGCTCACCGGGGGGACGAGAGAACACCACTGACCACCAAGGAGCGAAACGAGCACCCTGGTCTCGAGCGCGGCATCCCGCTCACCTTGGCAATCGCGGTGATTGCCTCTGACAACAGCTGTTCGTGCCTATTGTCCAGCCAAGAAGTATTTGAGAGTGAGCATCTGTCACTCTTCGGAGTACTTAACCACGTCTTTTCTTCTCGAGTGACAAAGCCTTGTCACTTTCACATTGCAAGGTGCTCATATTGATGGAGCAAGGCACTTCCTGGAAGTTCTCAGATCTCTGTTAGAACTTACCCACGACACCACTGTAAAACAGGGTGCTGCAGCACAGGCAAGTCTGCACTACAGAATTTCTAAAAAGGAAGAACTCAGCGTGTGGCGAGAGGAAATGGGCCGAACAAGAGAATTTTAATGAGCTTCATCTTTTAAAAAAAAATAATTATTCATTTAAATATTGCTGCCAGGAACAAAATTTGAGAAATAAATCCAGATTGTCCATGCCTTCTGTCAAGAAACAGATTTTGCACTTGAAAGTGCATCAGTGAACCCCCTCTGTCTTTTCACATCGAAACGAAGAGGGAAGCCCAATAGGCCGTTGGTCACGACAGAGGAAACAAAATGATGATTAAATGATGATCGGTTACCATCCTGAGGGAGGGAACTGAGTCTGAGTGACACCTCATCCAACATCAGTCTTTAGCCTACCTGTAACCCTGCCCAACTGCATTACCAAAGGGGCCCTTGTATAATGGCTCTTCCCTCTTGAATATGACAGCGACTAAAGCTTCACGTGTGTTAACCCCCATTTTATAAGGGGATGTGTGATCCACCTGGATCTCCAGTAACGCATTATGTTATTAAAACCGGGCTCTAAACGACCCAAATTTGTCTCATTTTCTCTCTTCTCTGTCATAAACTGTGCCAAATAATGACATGGGAAAGAAAACAAACCTTTAAAGTCGACTTAAATCAAATCAAAATCTTTCAAATCATGTCATGATTTCAACCAAAGAGACACAAAAACGCGCTGCTTTAGCATCTCGGACTCAGAGCTCGTAGATCGAGAACGTCTCCAAACGGTGTCAATAAAACTCAGCCATTTTGCAATCATAGTTTTTCCACTGCATCCAGTTTTAGACCACAGGAGCTAAGTTGAAAAACCATTTATTTATTTATTGCCCTGTGATAGATTGGCGACTTGTCATGGGTGAGTTCCTGCCTCTTGTCCCAATGCACGCTGGGATAGGCTCCAGCACCCCCGTGCAACCCTGACCAGGATAAGCAGGTATAGATAATGGATGGATGGATTTATTTACTTCTTTATTTTTCAGTCTGAAAAACGGAACATGAAGCTCTGTCGTTGCCCTGGTTGTGCACACAGCCATGTCTGAACGCTGGGGCAGTGTGTGTGTGTGTGTGTGTGTGTGTGTGTTGGGGGGGGGGGGGTGTCACTGTTGGGCAGGGATTAGTGCTGACAGTGCATTTATTCTCTTATCAGTCACTTATCACCAAGCAGCAAACTAACCCCAATGCGTCGGAACAGGGAAGACAGTGACACTGTGGATATTCAGAGTAAAAGTGCTCAGACCCAGCTCCTCGGTGTACACGTGAGGGGAATGAGGCAGTGGACAGGTATGGGAGGTCTGGCATCACAGGTAGCACCGACCTTGTGCAAATCTACTGACGATAACCTGCTGTAATTGCATGCGATTGTCCATTAGTCTTGCCCCCCCCCCCCACCCTCCACAGATGCATTTTCTGCATAGTGTAAACATTTTTTTTTTTTTGGTCACAACAATGGCAGTAACTGCAGTGAGGTAAGTGATTTGGAATGCGCTGGATGGGGACAGGACACACCCCCAATGGCGGGAAGTTCTGTGCATTCCAGTCAGATTTTTAGCCTGGGATTTATTTATTTATTGAGTTATTATATTGCGTGGTCTCGTGTTATTATTTTTTTTGGGGGGGCACTGAAGTGAGTGCAGTCAGGTGATGCCCTGCGCCTACCTGGCCTACCCTGACTGTGGCGCCATTGCAGTAAGCCTTTAAGGTGTGATATCAGAACGTTCTTAACTGAACGTTCTACTGCTGACGTAACAGTCGGTGCTGATAACTGAAAGCAACAGAGTTCTGGAACTTCAATTTTTTTGATTTTTGAAGCTTTCAAAGATTTATTACCCCCAATCAGCCCATCTAAGATCCCCCCCCCCAAAAAAAAAAAAAAACCTTCCATGGTTTGATAGACACAGACTCACAGAATGTCCACTAGGTGGTGGGTGGGGGGCCGGGGTGCACAGGGCCCCAGAGATCAGGTTGGGGGGCACTTTTAACTTTCCTTTTGCAATTTTTCTCCACAATTTAGTCATTATACCAATTCCCTGTGTAGACTAGCCACAGTCCTGGTCGATGCGCTATCCTCTGTCAGTCTGGGGAGGGTGTAGGCTGCCACATGCTTCCTCCGATACATATGGAGTCGCCAGCCGCTTGTTCTCACCCGACAGCGAGGAGTTTCACTGGGAGAGCGTAACATGTGCGGAGGTTCACACTATCTCCCCCAGATCTCCCCTCCCCGCTGGACAGGCGCCCCGACCAACCAGTAGGAGTCGCTAATGCAGCGATCAGGGCTCATACCCTCACCGGCTTCCCACCCGCGAACACTGCCAATTGTGTTTGTAGGAACGTGTGACCAAGCCGGAAGTACCGGGGATTGAACCCGGGTCTCTGTGGTGGTGTGCCTCTACACTACCCAGAAGGCCCCAGCATGTTTAACTTTTGACTGCCTGGGCCCCAAGACCAACACGTCTGACTTGTAACAGTAACGGGGGTGTAAGTGGTGACTCTTACAGGTAACAGGGGGTGTAAGCTCACATACCAGCGGTGACCGGCGAACGTCATCTCAGTAAATTAACTCAGTAATAGACAGTTTGCTTGGAGGTCCAGTCATAAAAGCAGACTTGTATGGTTGGTTCATTAAGAATAAACATCTGGTGTTATTGTTTAAATAAATAAATAAATAAATAAATAAAACACCTGTTCATTTCTGTGTAATTGCAGGAATGAGTGAAATAAGAAATTAAAATTTGGAACTACCGCCCCCCCAAAAAAAAAAAAAAAAAAAAAATTTCTGTTGAGAGAAAGAAAACCAGCAAGTTCACTAAGAATTTTTTTTTTGGTTGCATTATTAGTCAATAGAAGTCAGGTTTTAAGTCAGGTCAAGGTCATCGCGCAGGTTCCCTTCAGTCTCTGTCTCCACGCTCCACGCGCGGCATGGCAGGCCACTGACATCACAACAGCCTCAAGTTAATCCCCATTAAAGTACAGTAACAATGCAGGAAGTACCCCTCCCTGTTACCATCAGCTAGACTCACTATTTGGCAGGAAGTACCTCCCTTCAGCACCGTTTCACTGCCGACATATATTACCTAACGTTCATCACAAGCTGTCACTTCGGTTTCTGTCTTTTTTTTTCTTTCTTTTTTTTACCGTATCTTTTCCTTCTTTTTGTCAAGATAAAGTCGTAGGCATCATAAAGATGGATAAGATTAGCCAGATCCAGACAGCTACAAAATAAATAAATAAATAAATTCTCTCCTTCCTCTGCTTTAACCCTTCGGTGTGCAAAGTTGTGGAAGTGGACGTCTTATCAGCGGAGCGGAACAGCTTGCTTCTGCGCAGCAGGCTGCGTGCGTCGCGAGAGCGGTCATGTGACCGAACCTGCGCGGCTGACCTCAGCTCAGGCGGCCGACTCCGCTGTAATTCACCGCCGCGCGCGGGCCTCGCTCACCTCACCGCACGGGCGAGCCTGCAGCTCTGGTTAGCCGCGGGGATTTAGGATTTGCACGCGATGTTCAGGAACACGGGCGCCAAACATCTCTGTCTTTATTTCCTTCAACCCACACATACACAGATACGCCTGATTTGTATTAATGGAAATTGAACACACTGCAATAGGCCTATATTATAAATATGTGGACTCTTTGGAAAATATACTGATACATGCATTTCTCAACGATGCATTTAGAAATATGTTTATAGAAATATCTGAAAGCAGAAGTAATTAATATATTTCTTTTATATAGCTAGGCTTTTCAATGCCTTGATAATATATTTCATTTCAATATATCACATGTATTATATATTTTTTAAAAGGTTTAAATATGACTTCTGTTATGCAAATCTTTTCAAAAACATGAAATGCATCTTAAGTAGTTAAAATAAGGATGACTGCAAAGCATCAGGTTCAACCTGCAGGATTGTTTTTGTCCAGACATATTGGTGGAGGTTGCAGCTTGTTTTGGATGTGTTGTATTTATTTATTTATTTATTTCTTGATGGTGTAGTGTATATTGATAGCTGATGGTGATAACAAGCACAGAAACCTCCTAAAAAATCCATATTGGAATCCTTTACCAGACAATGCACCAAGGATGCAGACACATTAATGTAATTGTAAGTAACTGTGATGTTGTGAAGAGGGACACTGCTAGAAGGGCAATCAGAAATGTTTCCTGGTAGGGTGATTACAGCCGAAATTAGAATGCAGTTGGAATTTTAGAATGGTGATGATGTCATAATCGTTGCATTGTTATTACATTCATTTAGCGGACACTCCCGCCTAGCCTGGCTTGCGGGGAGAGAGAACACAACTGCATCCACCAGAGCTACACAAGGTATTTACTGACACAAATGCTGCTATTGCTGCTCGCACGACAAAAGACGCAGGAAGGGAAGTCCATTAAGAACGAGGAAGAAGAAAAAAGAAAAGAGAAACGACATTATTTGGAAGACGACGGCGAGCCAGCACTTTTTCAGGGTCCGATTAAAAAGTAATGGGGACACCTGTTGGAACCTTGCAGTCCACAATGGTCGGCTGTGATGCAGAGGAGGGGCATCTCCTCTGACACGTCTTGCCACCTGTTCTTGGCGCATTAAAGCTGTAAAAATAAACCTGAGGCAGCCGCACGGAGAGGAGTGATGAATGGGGCCGGACTATGTGGACACGGACCACGAGTAACGGGGGACGACAAATACCAGTAGGACAGCAAGCTCCTCCCCCTCCTCCGCCCCTTTCAGGAAGACCAAGGGATGCATCCACGTTACCAAAGAATGTACGAAGTGCAACGGACATTTTACAAAGAAGTCTGCATTCCGGAACTTTCTGAACATCGTTCAAACCAGAAGCTCCCCATCTCAATGAAGTGCTCTGTGGCACACTGCCTTTGGAATGCACCCCCCCACCCCCGCCCCTTCCTGTAAGCTTAGCCAATCGGATGGTGAGCCCTGCAGGGCGACCATGATGTCTCTGTCCCTCAGAGCCAATGAGGGATGTGTGGGCTGCAGCTCTAGTCACGCACTGTGTGGCAGGAAGTGGCGTCCACTATGTTCCAAAATGGAATGTTCTGGAATAGACTTAATTACAAACATTATCAAGGCATTGTCAGTATGGGCAAATTCAAGAATTGTTTCTGCTTTCAGATATTGTAATATATACATATTTAGATACATGCTGCTGTGTATATATATCAGTGTTTTTATTTTTAAAACATTTACAGTATATTGCAGCATATCCCACTTCTGGTCCAGAGGACAACAGCTAAGGGATCACTGGACCTGGGACCTGATGGAGCGGCAGTAAAACCCTTCCCTCCAACAAGAGGAAACATGAGAACTGGTTCCACTGACATACTAGGGTCTTACTGGTAACAAGCTTTGTGCCAAATAATCAGGGCACATTCAAATATTCACACATGAAAGGCAAACGGTTTAACCTTTGACCTGAGACCACAAGCGTACCGAGATCCTTCAAGACTAAGACTGGCCTTTTTTTTTTTTTTTTTTTACTATGCTCAGCCCTCAACTGTACAAGTAAAAAAATACGTATATTTTTGTTTATTTATATACAATATGATTGGCTCAAATTGAAAACAAACACAGACTAAAAAAGCAGATTGTTTCTTCTCAACGTTTATTTGAAAATTCTGATATTTTGCGGAAAAAAAGAACTGAGATGCCAGCATTTAAAAAGACAGGCGCTGGGCCACATTTCTGTATTCTTGTGTAATGCAAACTTTCAATATAAACACAGAGTTGTGGCATTCACAACTCTATTATTTGTCTACGTGTGACCGTCAAATAAACATTACATACCTGACATTTAACTGTTTCATTACTTCATCATAGTAAATGTCACTATACAACAAATGCTCTAAGTAGGAAGAAAAACTAAAATGGTACACAACATTTTCAATGTCCCCCCTCCCCCCCCAATATTTATACAAACTAAACTTTCTGAAGTATTTGCAAATGAAAAATGATTAATATAATATTGTTAACTGTGGTATACAAATATTCACTTTACATGTACATTTTGAACTCCTTTGTTCAAACTTCAGAATCAAGCAACAAAAAAGTGTATATCTTTAGAAACAAAAATATTGCTCAAACACGATCTGTACAGCTAATAAAATAGGAACCTGCATTATACCACATAATACAAAAAATACAATGTTTCAGATAAAATTATGACAAAATGAAGATAGTTATGATATTCTGGAAAAGTTTATTACAGACTTGATAGGAGTCAAAAATGCCTACCATTAGTTACAAAGTTACGTAGAATATTACAAAAAAAAGGCTTTTCATGGTCACACGGACCAGCTCTTCAAATGCCCAACAGTGACCACTGCTGGTCATACAAGGAACTGCATTTGGTGAATGGGGTGAACAGACGGTTTGGCATTAAAAACTGCTAAACGGTTAAACCCATATAAATATAAAACAGGAAAAAGGAAACAGACATTTCATTTTTACCGCGTCTAAAATCTTGCACTGGATCGTCCGAGGAACGTTATGTCTCGCACCCTGTGGGTTTACCGCCTGACCTGCGCCAGGGCATCCAGCTGACTCACCCCTTTTCTCTACTAATCTTATTTACAAGTTCTGCTACAATAGGTTTGCTTAAATCTTTCCCAAAATAACCGGCGGTGCTGTTAAAACACTGAGCGTACAAAAGAGAAATATAATTTAGTGAAATGTGTCATTTCCGTGCGTCAGACCGAAGGAAAAAAAAAAACTAGTCAGTGAACCCAGATCTAAAATGCCTTCCCACATGATGAAGTTAGAAAACAAGGTCAGGATAAATAAATTAGGTACGTGAGGCTGTTTATGGTGTGCGGAGGGACCAGGACAGGGGGCCTTATACCTGTCTGGGTCCCACACCTCCCTAAATCTGACCGCTAAATATGTACAGCCAGGTTTGGGGAACTGAAGGGTAACTGTGGCGACCATTATACAGACACAGGGCAGGGGGGTGGGAGAACTGCCCCAGTCCTGTGTGTGTGTGTGTGTGTGTGTGGGGGGGGGGGTGTTGGGGGGTGTGACAGCAGCAATGGTGGCGGAAACTGTTATGGCAGCAGGAAATACAGCTTTCACACACACTCACTTGCACGTACGCACAACACTCACATATGCACGCACACATGCGCGTACGCACACACACACACACACGTGCACACACATGCACATACACACACACACACCCCCACACCACACATGTGCGTTTACGCACACATACACACACACACACACACACACACACAGACATGCACACACACGCGCACACACACATGCGTGTATGCACACATACACACACACACATGCGCGTACGCACACACACACACAGACATGCACACACACACACCCTCTCTCGTTGCACTGGCCTGTGACTGTGTGAGACCCCCACCCCCTGAACCTGGAGAGGGGTGAGGGGGGGGCTGGGAGGCAATTCCATTTCAGTCAGAGTCAATTCCGAAAATTAAATTTAAAATTTAACTCATGAAGTGAAAAACGCCGATTCGTGTTCTAATGACAAATTTTAGTACAAATTTTTCAATTCGTGAATCCGGTTTCAGTTGATTTCCAAAAAATGGGACTGAATTACTGAAATGAAAATGACCCTCACCCCTACGTTGCCACCCTGCCCCCTCCCTCTGTAACCGCCCCCCTGCCCCCCCCCCGGGCCCTCGTACAAGAAGGAAGCGTAAGGCATTATGTACAGAGTAGCGGTTGTCTGTGCTGAGGGTCCTGGGCGTGGGGCCCCTGAGGGGTGGGGGGGTGCCCTGGGGGGGGGGGGGGGGTCACAGTGTTGGTGCCGGTGAGGGGCCCCCGTCTCACAGCAGGCTGGCCAGGCTGGTGGTGGGGCCGTTCTGGGCCTGGAACTGCACTGGGGGAGGGCCGTCCGTCCACTGCCCAGACACAAGGGGGCGCCAAAGGCACACACTGATTAGACCTCCTTCAGAACGCCTCACAAACAAACCCACGAAATTCAAACTTACAACCGACATAACGGACCGACGGACACACGGCCAGACACAGAAATAAGAGGCAGGGAGAAATAAAGGAGAGGGAGAGAAACACACGTAAAGAGAGGGAGGGAGGGAGGGAGAGAAAGCAAGAGTGTAAGAGAGGTACAGAGACCCACACAGAGCACACTCACGCTGATGAGGTGCTGTGAGTGTGTGAGTCTGAGAGAGAGAGAGAGAGAGAGGTAGAGAAGAAAAAGTGAGAGAGTGTAGAGGAGGAGAGAGAGGTAGAGAGAGAGAGAGAGAGAGAGAGAGAGAGAGAGAGAGAGGTAGAGAGACCCAGGCAGAGCACACTCACGCTGATGAGGTGCTGTGAGTGTGTGAGTCTGAGAGAGAGAGAGAGAGAGAGGTAGAGAGACCCAGGCAGAGCACACTCACGCTGATGAGGTTGTGTTCGGGGAGGCTGCAGGCGGCGATGTGGTCCTGCAGGAGCTGCTGGGAGAAGTTCTGGTGCATCTGGGCTGCCTCGTGAGCGTCCATGGTGTTCCCACAGGCCTTGTTCAGGTCTGAACACACAGAGAAAAGCACCTCTATCAGAGCAGGCAACACTAACACACACACACACACTACAGCACAGACAACACTAACACACACACACTACAGCACAGACAACACTAACACACACACTACAGCACAGGCAACACTAACACACACACTACAGCACAGGCAACACTAACACACACACACACACTACAGCACAGACAACACTAACACACACACTACAGCACAGGCAGCACTAACATACACACTACAGCACAGGCAACACTAACACACACACACCACAGCACAGGCAACACTAACACACACAGCACAGCATAGCACAGGCAACACTAACACACACACACACCACAGCACAGGCAACACTAACACACACACTACAGCACAGGCAACACTAACACACACACTACAGCACAGGCAACACTAACACACACACACACACTACAGCACAGACAACATTAACACACACACACCACAGCACAGGCAACACTAACACACACACACACCACAGCACAGACAACACTAACGCACACACACTACAGCACAGGCAACACTAACACACACACACCACAGCACAGGCAACACTAACACACACACCACAGCACAGCACAGGCAACACTAACACACACACACACACTACAGCACAGACAACACTAACGCACACACACTACAGCACAGGCAACACTAACACACACACACCACAGCACAGGCAACACTAACATACACACCACAGCACAGCACAGGCAACACTAACACACACACACCACAGCACAGCACAGGCACCACTAACACACACACAGCACAGCACAGGCAACACTAACACACACACACCACAGCACAGGCAACACTAACACACACACCACAGCACAGCACAGGCAACACTAACACACACACACACACTACAGCACAGACAACATTAACACACACACACACTACAGCACAGACAACACTAACGCACACACACTACAGCACAGGCAACACTAACACACACACACACACTACAGCACAGACAACATTAACACACACACACACTACAGCACAGACAACACTAACGCACACACACTACAGCACAGGCAACACTAACACACACACACCACAGCACAGCACAGGCACCACTAACACACACACACACAGCACAGCACAGGCAACACTAACACACACACCACAGCACAGGCAACACTAACGCACACACACTACAGCACAGGCAACACTAACACACACAGCACAGCACAGGCAACACTAACGCACACACACCACAGCACAGGCAACACTAACACACACACACTACAGCACAGGAAACACTAACGCACACACACTACAGCACAGGCAACACTAACGCACACACACACACTAAAGCACAGACAACACTAACACACACACACTACAGCACAGGCAACACTAACACACACACACTACAGCACAGGAAACACTACCGCACACACACTACAGCACAGGCAACACTAACGCACACACACTACAGCACAGGCAACACTAACGCACACACACTACAGCACAGGCAACACTAACGCACACACACTACAGCACAGGCAACACTAACGCACACACACCACAGCATGAGCCAAAACCACTTAAATTGATAAAAGAAGCACAGAAGGAAAGGCTAGACTCTTCTAAAAAGCTACATTATTCTTTGGAAAAATCTGACTGTACAGGTTGAAGGTTGAACACAGACTGTCGTGGTCTGCTGCTCACCTTTGAGCAGGGCAGAGGACCACAGCTGCACAGACATGTCGGGGATCTTGCTGGCCAGCTGCATGGCCGGGACCACCATGTTGTTGCTCTCCTGCAAAAACAAGGAGCAGTGAGGTCAGAGAGCACATGGGCGCTCGCAGCCAATCACAGAGCAGGAAGCAGTGAGGTCAGAGAGCACATCGGCGCTCGCAGCCAATCACAGAGCAGGAAGCAGTGAGGTCAGAGAGCACATGTGCGCTCGCAGCTAATCACAGAGCAGGAAGCAGTGAGGTCAGAGAGCACATGGGCGCTCGCAGCCAATCACAGAGCAGGAAGCAGTGAGGCCAGCGTGCCTGCGGACGCTCTCGCAGCCAATCACTGTGCAGAAAACAGTGAGGTCAGAGTGCACATGTGCGCTCGCAGCCAATGGGAATGGGCGCTCACGGTTAGTCACACAGGAGGCACGCAGGAACATTCTGGAAGAGCGCTTCTCTTACCCTGTGGTTCCCCAGCACGTAGAATATGTGTCCGAGCAGGACCAGGGAGCAGGCGGTCAGTCGATTCAGGTCCTCCGCGTTGGACATCTTCAGGGTCTCACGCAGGAACCTCCTGCAACACCAGCACAGAGCCGCAGGTGACACTCCGGACAGGACCGGCAGGACGAACAGGACGTGTTTCTGACGCTACATCACTGGAGCTCTCAACCACCGGCTGGCCTGACTAAATTCACGAATGAATATTCATACGCCGTTTCAGACCAGGCTGCTTCAGCTTCAGAAGCAGGGAGGCAGAACTTTGGCGGTTTAAGAACAGGAAGCCGAGTATGTGCCGTGTCTGCCGTAACTAGGGTAACGCTAGAGAAGCCCTCAGGGTTCCGGAAGGTTCAGCTCCCTGCGTAGAGGGCACAGAACCCGTGGAACTCCGCTGACAGAACCTGCTGTGTGTGTAGCACCTGAGAGTGCACGTGCATGAGGAGAGCAGAGCGCACGTTCAGATGGGAGAGTGCACGAGGAGAGTGCACGTTCAGAGGGGAGAGTGCACGTTCAGAGGGGAGAGCGCACGAGGAGAGTGCACGTTCAGAGGGGAGAGCACACGAGGAGAGTGCACGTTCAGACAGGAGAGCGCACGTTCAGAGGGGAGAGCGCACGAGGAGAGTGCACGTTCAGAGGGGAGAGTGCACGAGGAGAGTGCACGTTCAGAGGGGAGAGTGCACGAGGAGAGTGCACGTTCAGAGGGGAGAGCACCGAGGAGAGTGCACGTTCAGAAGGAGAGGCACGTTCAGAGGGGAGAGTGCACGAGGAGAGTGCACGTTCAGAGGGGAGAGTGCACGAGGAGAGTGCACGTTCAGAGGGGAGAGTGCACGAGGAGAGTGCACGTTCAGACGGGAGAGCGCACGAGGAGAGTGCACGTTCAGAGGGGAGAGTGCACGAGGAGAGTGCACGTTCAGAGGGGAGAGCGCGCGAGAGAGCGCACGTTCGCGGGGAGAGCGCTGAACTCACTTGGCCTCGTTGTAGCGCCCTTGGAAGAAGGATAGGAGGCCGCGGATGTAGAAGGCCGCCGCCCGCAGACAGTGGGAGCTGGGGGGTAAGGGGGGGGACAGAGAGAAGGGGGGGGGTGGGCAGGTAATCAGAGCAGGGACAGCTGTCTCAGCTTCACAATGTCACATCATTCAGTGTCACCTTCAGTAGTTCTGTCCGTCTGCAAAACAATCCATCTCTCAATAGCTATATATATATATATATACACACACTTGCACACAAACACATGCACACACACATGCACGCACGCACGGCCACGTACACACGCACACGCACACGCACACGCACACGCACACGCACACGCACACGCACACGCACACGCACACACACACACACATACACACACACACACACACACACACACACACACATACACACACACGCACACGCCACAGATCCCAGTGCTTCCCGCACACACAGGCGTTCTCACCTGACAGGAAAGTTGTGGTCTGGATTTATCCTCTCCAGGAGGCTGTAGAGCTGAGAGAGGTAGTACAGAGTGTGGTCAGTACAGCGCTCCTGTGCCAAAGGTGCAAGCCACACCTCTGAGAATATCTCAGGCGGGACGTCCCAGCGGTGGGGTCTGACCATCTGGGTCCAGAGAGCAGGGCAGAGGGGGTGTGCA
The DNA here is from genome assembly GCF_018555375.3 of Anguilla rostrata. Classification (NCBI taxonomy): domain Eukaryota; kingdom Metazoa; phylum Chordata; class Actinopteri; order Anguilliformes; family Anguillidae; genus Anguilla; species Anguilla rostrata. Next base: position 57,771,074 of record NC_057935.1, read on the forward strand.
GGGATAAGGGGGGGGGGGGTGTGTAAAGGGGGTGGAGGGGGGGGGGTTGGGGGTAACGTTCTGGGACAGACTCACTTCTTGGTGTCGGTTGCCCTCTCTGATGTAGACGCTGGCCAGATTGGTCACGATGAACGTCCACAGCTCCTGATGGGTGGTCAGCTGCACAGGCGGCACAGGGGTTAAAGGTCAAGCGGGCATGGAAAACCCAGGTCCAGAAAGTAAAAGTGTCCACCCCAGGATTTTGTTCCAGGATTTGCTAATTAAGCACAATATCTTCAGCCAGGAGGTAGAACTAATGAGTGAAATCAGCTGGCTGAGTTCATGGGTGTAAGAAACACACGACCCCTAGACTTTCCACCTATGCTCACCAAGCAATTCATGAGCAGCCAAGCGCTTGTAACAACATGATTTTAAATGTAACTTTTATTTGTTTATTTCACAGGGTCAATGCACATTAATAACACTGCTGTAAAAGTTCCAGAGTTAGCCAGGGAGGCTAACTTTCGCCCGTAGACCTTGGGCTGCATGTCTTTGGACAATAAATCACCCAAATTATTTTTCTCATTGCTCACAGAAAGATAATCAAACTGAATCCAAGATCATGCACTGGATGACCGCACGTCACTTGAGAGCAGGTAGTGTAGAAATGAAGTGATAACTGTGTATTTATTTATTTTAATCTGGGCGCAAAACAGTTTGGCTGGACTCACCCTCAGGGCGGTGGTGAACTGGGCCTCAGCATTGTCCATGCAGTTTACCGAGATGCAGTACAGACCCTGCAGGAAGAGGCGTGGCTTTAGGCAGGAGGAGGCGTGGCTTCGGGCAGGAAGAGGCATGGCTTTAGCCACGAAACAGACAGCTGACCACACCACACACTTGCAACCAGGGGATGATTTCAGTGGTACGCAAGTGTGCACGCACAGCAAAACGATGAAAACACGTGACAATTTTACCGCATCTGTTTTTAGGTGTGCGTTGAATGCAGGAAATGTGGTTAAACTGCAGTATGGTACACGTTCAGGTCTTCTACGGCAAGCCCAGAGGGACATTCGGGCCCCTCCTAGCTTTGCATGCAGTACTCACTAGTGGAGTGTGCAGCTGAGCGCCGTGATTGGTCTACGGCAAGCCCAGAGGGACATTCGCCCCTCCTAGCTTTGCATGCAGTACTCACTAGTGGAGTGTGCAGCTGAGCTTTGTGATTGGTCTACGGCAAGCCCAGAGGGACATTCGGGCCCCTCCTAGCTTTGCGTGTGGTACTCACTAGTAGTGTGTGCAGCTGGGCAGCGTGATTGGTCTACGGTAAGCCGGGAGGGACATTCGGGCCCTCCTAGCTTTGCGTGCAGTACTCACTAGTAGAGTGTGCAGCTGGGCGGCGTGATTGGAGAATAACCTGGGCGACTGCTGGCACAGCTGGCACACCTGGGAGATCTGAAGAGAAGACAAACGAAACGTCGTTTCTGATGACTTTAACAAACTTTTCTATTATTCGATTTACTGTCGCCCAATGTCCATCTCATATTGTACAACACTACCACACACGCTAGTAACAAATGAAATACTCAAACATTCTGGCGGTAAATAAAGCTCCCAAATGAAGAGCGAACGGTTCGGTTTATTTTTGGCGGGAGTGGTGGCGGCACACAGACCTCCTGCAGGGCGGTGGCCTTGTGTCCGGTGACCAGGCGGCACATGATGATGTGCTCCAGCAGGATGACCTGGAAGGAGGAGAGGATGGCGCTGCAGTCCAGCACTGGAACAGAGATACACAGAGCAGAGATCACAACACAGACCAGCACTGGAACAGAGATACACAGAGCAGAGATCACTACACAGTCCAGCACTGGAACAGAGATACACAGAGCAGAGATCACTACACAGTCCAGCACTGGAACAGAGATACACAGAGCAGAGATCACAACACAGACCAGCACTGGAACAGAGATACACAGAGCAGAGATCACTACACAGTCCAGCACTGGAACAGAGATACACAGATCATAGATCACAACACAGACCAGCACTGGAACAGAGATACACAGAGCAGAGATCACTACACAGTCCAGCACTGGAACAGGGATACACAGAGCAGAGATCACTACACAGACCAGCACTGGAACAGGGATACACAGAGCAGAGATCACTACACAGACCAGCACTGGAACAGGGATACACAGAGCAGAGATCACTACACAGACCAGCACTGGAACAGGGATACACAGAGCAGAGATCACTACACAGTCCAGCACTGAACAGGGATACACAGAGCAGAGATCACTACACAGTCCAGCACTGGAACAGGGATACACAGAGCAGAGATCACTACACAGTCCAGCACTGGAACAGGGATACACAGAGCAGAGATCACTACACAGTCCAGCACTGGAACAGGGATACACAGAGCAGAGATCACTACACAGACCAGCACTGGAACAGGGATACACAGAGCAGAGATCACGACACAGACCAGCACTGGAACAGGGATACACAGAGCAGAGATCACGACACTCACTCTTCAGCTTCTCCAGCTGCATGAGGGCCTTGTCCGTGTACTTCTGCGCCTTCTCCAGGTAGCCGGCTTGCATGGAGTGCATGACCGTCACCTGCAATGCACGAGACAAACACACCTGCATGACCCCCAGCACAGCGCTTCACCTGCAGGGAGAATCCTGCTGCGTGCCGATTGGCTCTCTGTCCAGTCATGTGACTGAGCAGAGCTTCACTCGCAGGGAGAATCCTGCTGCGTGCCGATTGGTGATCTGTCCAGTCATGTGACTGAGCTACAGAGGAAACACCTTGTGTGCATGTGTGTGCGCGTGGGTGTGTGTGTGTGTGTGTGCATGTGTGAGTATGTGTGTGTATGTGCGTGTGTGTGTGTGTGTGTGTGTGTTTGAGGGCGGCGCCTTTGCTCACCAGGTACACCAGCACACACATGTGCTCCTTGGGCAGCCAATGGAAGAGGTCGGCTGGGTTGCTAGGGAGGATCTCGTCGTCGTGGAGTGTGGAGATGGTCTGAATGCACTGCTGCAACTGCTTTAAACACGGCTTCACGCTCTTCACCTGTACAACGCACACAACACACACATTATAATAACATACGCACGTTATAATAATATACACACGTTATAATAACATACACACGTTATAATAACATACACACGTTATAATAACATACACACGTTATAATAACACACACACACGTTATAATAACATACACACGTTATAACAACATACACATGTTATAATAACACGCACACGTTATAATAACATACACACGTTATAATAACACACACACGTTATAACATACACACATTATAATAACACACACACGTTACAATAACATACACACGTTATAATAACATACACACGTTACAATAACATACACACGTTATAATAACACACACATTATAATAAAACACACACACATTATAACACACACACGTTATAATAACACACACATTATAATAAAACACACACACACATTATAACACACACACACGTCACACACTGGCTATCTGCAGCTCTTTAGTTTTAATTCTTGTTTCTGTACTATATTAATGACTATCCTATGTACTGTGAGCGATGGAAATGTGCTTCTCATTACTATTGTTATTATTAAAATTATAAAGATTGTTATAATAGCCTATGCATTTCATCTATTCTATCAGATACTCCGATGTTGTGTTAACCCCCCCCCCCCCAGTTCTGGACAGAGAGGAGCGGGCTTTTCCTGTCCAGCCTCCAGGTAGTGTGTGACCTGCAGCACCACCTACAGCAGTGGTCCCCAACCCTGGTCCTGGAGAGCTGCAGGCTCTGCAGGTTTTTGTTTCCACCTTAAAATCAGCACCCAATTGAGACCCAAGACACCAGGTGAGTTGGGTTAACTGTGTAATCAACTGCTCTAACTGACCCATGAAGTGTCACTATGAAAGCCAGCAGACCCTGTAGCTCTCCAGGACCAGGGTTGGAGACCGCTGACCTACAGCATGCAGGTTCACACAGATAATCTGCAGCGTTAAGAACCACCACCTCCTTCCCCCCCCCCCCCGTTCTCCACCCCGCCCGGACAGAGAGGAGCGGGCCTTTACCTGCCCGGCGTCCAGGTAGTGCGTGACCTGCAGCACCAGGAAGAAGACGCGCAGGGACTCCTTCTGTATGGGGTTTCCCTGCCAGTTCTCCACGATCTGCCCGCACAGCGTGAGCAGCGGGTGCACCTCCTGCAGCTTCCGCTCCATCAGCAGCAGCTGGGAACGCAAAGCGTCCGAAACGCAGCGCTGGTGTCAGAGCCAACGGGAGCGCAGCCAAAAAAGCACTTACAAAACGCCGGGCGTTCTGCCTTAAGAACTCAAACACATCACAGCTTCGAAGGTCAAAGGGACGACTCAGACCTGGTGTGACACGCAAAACTCACCATCCCTTTACTCAGGAGAAACAGCGCCCTGAAAACAGATTAAACAAAAAAACAAATCAGTTAAATCACCCCAAGAAAACACACACACTGCAAATCTCTGCTAAAATATTAAAACAACCAACAAACTACACAATACCTTTTATATAAAAATAGGCAACACGACACGACCTGTGGTTTGTTTCTCCGTTTCAAGCAAAGCGTGTATGAAACAATTATTAATTTTGATGTACTAGAAAGTTGCCCTGCAATAGATTGGCAGTCTGTCCTGGGTGTACTCCTGCCTCTCGCCCAATGCGTGCTGGGATAGGCTCCAGTACCCCCGCCACCCTGCCCAGGTTAAGCGAGTATGGATGGATGGATGGATGGATAGGTGGGTGGGTGGGTGGATGGGTGGATGGATGACGGATGGGTGGGTGGGTGGGCGGGCAGATGGATGGATGGATGAATGAATGGATGGATGGATGGACGGATGGATGGGCGGATACACTAGAACATTCCTCACCGGGTGTACTCTGAGCCCACCACCCTGGCGTACTCCGCCCCCACCCCGAGAAGGTCACACGCCGAAACCAGGTCCTTCTCCAGCGTGTGCAGTTGCTGACGGGACACAAAAAATACCACGCTGAAACAGAACGCCATTTCCCGCGCCCCCAAAAAAAGCAAACAGCCTTACTACGCTACTGCAACCCCAAAGGGAGCGTTGGGAACGATCCGGAAGCCCGAACTCACAGCCAGCTGGAACAGCAGCCTACAGTGCCAGTATGGGGTCTGCTGGGAGATCTGGATCGCCTTCCGCAGCAGTGGCTTCGCCGAATCCACCAAGTTCTTAAAAAAAAAAAATTTAAAAAAAAAATTAAAATGGGGTGGGGTAGGGTAGGGTTAGAACAAAAAGCACAACATTCAGAAGTTTAGTTCTGTTGCACAAGCAGGACTTTATTCCACTTTAACAGGGGTCTCTTTTTAGCAAGTGTGTACGGAGACAGTTGCTGTTGTTTCCATGGCAAAAGAAGGCGGCATACTGCATACCATACAACGTGAGAGGAAAAAATGTTATATACATGTTACATTGTTGAGTGGCCATATTTTTTATGATGTCTCCAAACACATGAACTGTCAGGATACAGAAGTGAATACAGACAGACTACCTGGTACAGGTATCGCAGTGCAGGTATAAGAAAAGGCTTACCTGCTGGCAATAGAGTTCTGATAGAAGACTGGCAGCTTCAAACTTAACATCTTCAAACTGAGGGACGTGACAATCTTTGTAAAGGAAATTACTCTTGTCGATGTAAATTCGCATTGATCAATGCATTCTTGCTTAATGTTGTTCCAAGTGATCGGACGTTTAACAGCGTCATTTCAAATTAATCTGCATAGCATACATTTACATATAGGTCCATCAACTGTCACATTTTGTAATTCTTCACCAAAGCTAAAGACCATGACAGAATTTAGGCTATTCTTATCTACTAATCTGAATCTATTAGCTAACAAGTCTAAGCATATCAACACATTATGATTGAGAAAGGATATTTGCTGTGATATGAACCACTGAAAAAAGACAACAAAAAAGTTAATGTCAAAACATCAATAAAACAAGAGCATGCACAATATTTCACATCATGCTATTCATGCTATTATCACGAAAAAGAATAAATGAATTAAACCGGTGACATGGTCCAGAACAAGACACTCGGTTTTTGCTTTGATAACAATTTAAAGGTCAAAACTGGATAAACGCTATGTTACTTAAGTTTGCTAGCTGACCTTTGCAGGTAGTTTCATCAATTGTCACAGCGGTGGCTAGCAAGCTAAGCTCGCGAGCTAACTGATATGCTAATTTCATATGCAGAACAATTACTGGAACAGCCACAAATATATATTTAGCTGCGCGTGACGTGCCGGGTGTTCTTCTTGCAGTGTTTCGCGGCGCATAAACGAACTGCTCTCGTTTACAGAACTATTCCCCCCGTTACGCGGCGCTTGCCACCGACGTGGCCTTCTCATTCCCCGCCTCCTCGACACATCCCCGGCCTTTCCCAGACTGTTCCTCACCGCCTTTTCCAGGTGGCTGCGGGCGAGTTCGCTGTTCTTGGTGTGGTGGTAGAGGACCGATCCCAGCTGCAGATGCGTCCGCGCCTCTACCCTCTGCGGCGGCTTAAACTGAAAGACCGCCTGGAGACAGTGGACGCAAAGACGGATCTTTGGGGGGCTCGAGGTGCGGAAGTGCTCCGCGAAACCGAGCAGTGCGAGGTACCATGACTCCGGGGCCTCTCCACCAGACGCCATTTTGCCGACGACAACAACAACAACAACAACCACCACCACTGTCGCTGTTCCATCCCGCGGGATTTCACCCAATGCAACGAGAATTCTGGACGAAAGGCATCTCGGGAGACGTAGTTTAACGTAGAATATTGACAACCATACTGTATCGCCAAAAGCAGCAACTTGTCTAACAACCAAAAATGGAAAATCCAGGTTCCGAAAGCAGAAGTCCTCCCCAGTGTTTTGTTCCAATCGCCTGAATTTTGTACGAATTTTGTGGACGAAAAGGAACATTATTTCCAACGGACAGGTCATTGTGACATTCTGCCATTGACTGGGGAGGAAGATAATAATAACGTGATTTGTATATCACCATTGATAATAATTAGATGTATGCAGCACCTCTGATAATCTATAGCATCATTGATAATAATTGGATTAATTTAGCAGCATTGATATTAATTGCATTTATATAGCACCATTGATAATCTCAAAGAGCTCTCCACTGAAGACGACCACTGTGCATCACCCACCTGGATGATGCCTAGCAACCACATCACACATCAGCTGAAATGGAATGGGAGGGAATTATAAAGCATTACGGTATTAAGGAAACGGTTGGGCAGCCGTTCTGAGAGAAACATTTTGGGAATTTAGCAGAGGTTCCCAGAATACCCCTCCTACTCGTTGTGATAAAGTTCTACGGTGTTCTTAAGTCCAAGACCTTGACTCAATGTTTCAACTGAAAGGAGGCCTCCGCATTGTAGTATCCACCCTGTCAAAGTACTGGGCTATTGGCTTTCGGATTGTACCGGGGGAAATTCTGCCCCCTACTGGCCCAACAAGAGAAGCTGCAAGCCCAGCCCAACTCAGTTATTCCGTTTTTTCATTTATTCTCCTCTTTTCTTGGATTGATACAATATGCAATATCCCGGACCGTGGACTAGAAAATAATTCAATAATTAATATATACGAGGCAGCAGTGAAATTAAATTAATATATCCTCCTGTGTCCCAACTATTCATTTTTATTCCCTGGAGGGGACATTAGTCTGATTTTGGTCTCAGGAACCATACAGTCTACTAAGCTGAGACCTATGTCAACATTTAGTAAAAATCAAATAAATAATGTTTACTTGTTGACAATATTTTCCCAGCAACGTGTTTTTTGTTACCCAAGAGTTTAGAATACATTTAAATGTGTTAATATGCTATTATTTAAGTTTATTCAGTGTTTTGGTTATGTTTTAATTGTCTCCAAGGCAAGAAATGTATTGGCTGTCGAGGTTCTGTAATGTAAATGTAAGTTGTGCGGAACCTTGTATCGTCAATGCACTCGCAACCCGAATGCGTTTGTCAGCGTAAGTTGCCTACTACCATTCTTGATCCATTAGCGCTACGCTTTAGAAACCAACCAAGTGTACAACTTGCCGTAACGCTAGTTACGTAAGATAAACCACTAGTTCAGTGATTCTGCCGGGTATCGGTGTGTTGCAGGTTGCTTGGCTGAAAGGCGGTTGTGGTGAGTTGCGATGGAGTAGTTAATTGTTCAGCTAACACACTTCAGGTAGTTTAGCTAGCGAAAAGTACCTTGCGCTAATGCGATATTTGTTCTCATAGACGGTTATATTTTATGACAGCCGGTCGTATTTTCTCGTGGACAGCTGGAATGGACTGAACTGCTCGGTTAGCTTGCTAGCATAAAACTATCTGTATAGCTAGCTGTATTTGGATGTGTGGAAGATTTTAGAGTGCAATGACCAATCTGTTCGACTTTCTAATGCAGCTGTAGGCTTGGGCGTGGAGATGGCGACACGTAGGATCACACAAGAGACCTTCGATGCGGTGGTCAAGGAAAATATCGACGAGTTCGAAATGGGCCCCGACGAAGCCCTGAACGAGGCCGTACAGCAGTTCGAGTCTCAAGGTGCGGACCCTCTTTCGGTACCCCATGAAAAAGCGAAACACAAGACTCCGCTGGATACGTGGATGTCAGTGGTACATGGCCATTCAGAACACGACTAATGTGTTCTTATTTGTTGTCATGGTTTCGTAAATGCACTGACAAGAAGCGAAAATAACGGCGTGCTTGTTTGCAGGCGTGGACCTCAGCAACATCGTGAAAGAAGTACCGACAGCGGCAACAGATGAGACGAAGGACGAACAAACGCATGAAGTGCTGCAGGTAATTAATTAATTAATTCATTCATTCATTCATTGAATTCGTTCAGGTCTCTGTATCATCTCCCTGATGAAAAAGAAACTACAGTTAATTTATTGCATTGCCGATTGACCCCCTAGCTGCAGAAATCGAGAAAGGCTGGTTTAATATCAATATAGTGCATTAGAGTGGGGTCTACTTTCTAAGCATTAAGGGCAGGGCCACAGCTATGAATTATAAGGCCCGGCCTATATTTTGTAAAAAAAAAATAATAATAATTTTTTTTACAAAATATAGTTTTATAATTTTTAAATTAAGGATACTGTAGTTACACCCTGTACGCTGGGCCTGGGAACAAGTGTCTCAGTACTTATTATTAATAATAATAATAATAATAATAATAATAATAATAATAATAATGATAATGAGTTTTTGGCTTCTCGCAGGCTCTAGAAGCCCTGCAGAGCTCAGCGAGCTCGTCGAGCGCAGGTGGTCACCTGGAGCGTTTCACGGAGCAGTGTAAGAAGGGCTTCGCCCAGCGCCACCTGGCCGCCCAGAAAGACGCGTATCCCACAATCCTCTCCTGCTGCGAAAGGGCGGGGGAGGATCGAGAGGCGCTGCTGGCGGCCCTGTCCGCGCTGGCGGCCCTGACGGACGGGCAGCCCGACCTCCTGGACGCGGCGGGGCGGGACTTCCTGTTGGGGGTCCTGGGGGCGTGGCGGGAGGACGCGGTGGTGACGTGCGCGTGCGCGCGGGCGGTGCGCCACTTCTGCCTGAAGCACGAGCGGAACCGGCAGGACCTGGCGAAGGCCGGCGTCCTGGGCCTGCTCACCGACGCCGTGGCGCGGCTCGGCGGGAACGTCGACGTGGTGCGGGAGGCCTGCGCCGCGCTCCGCGTCATGACCTTCGACGACGACGTCCGGGTGCCCTTCGGCCTCGCCCACGACCACGCCAAGATGATCGTGGAGCACGGCGGGCTGAAGGTCCTCATGGAGGCGGCGAGAGGTGAGGGGAAGAGGCGGGGCCGGGGAGGCGTCACTCACACTGAGTGACAGTTTGGGCCGCACTGCCCGACACGCGGTGGAACGTGATGTCATTGTTGCACGTGCTCACATTCAGGGGAATCCACAGTGCAAATCAAAATAAAAAAGAAAACAAACTGAAGGTATGAAGAGAAATATATATATATATATATATATGAGTATGATTACAGTCAATAGCACATATATGTATTTACAGTCTCAAACTAGAATGTTATAGTGTCAGGAAGGAGGAAACTTGCAGTAATCACACTAAACACAAACAGCATATTGACAAATGTGCAAAGGTAGAATGTCAGTTAATAGATTAGCTGTGAAAGTCAATTGGTGCGTAAAAAGTTCAGAGCTAAAATCATTTATTATGGTTGCCATGTAGCTCATTGCAAATGTTTGTTCCCCTCTCCCTCCCTCTCCCTCCGTCTCACCCCCCCCCACCCCACAGCTCACCCGAATAACACGGGTGTCCTGAGCGAGCTGTGTGGCACCCTGTCCCGTCTGGCCGTGAGGAACGAGTTCTGCCAGGACATCGTCGAGCTGGGGGGGCTGAAGTTCATGATGACCCTCCTGGCCGACAGCTTGGATCACCAGGTACGGGCCCAAATGATCAAACCTGGCTCTCCTAGCGAGCAGCACGGCTGGTTTTTAATTTTTTGGTTGCCGCTGTTGCGCAGTATCAGGTTCCTGCATTGTGATTGGTTGCTGCTGTTGCGCTGTATCAGGTTCCTGCATTGCGATTGGTTGCTGCCCTTACGCAGTATCAGGTTCCTGCATTGTGATTGGTTGCTGCTGTTGCGCTGTATCAGGTTCCTGCATTGTGACTGGTTGCTGCTATTGCGCAGAATCAGGTTCCTGCATTGTGACTGGTTGCTGCTATTGCGCAGAATCAGGTTCCTGCATTGTGACTGGTTGCTGCTGTTGCGCAGCGTTGGGTTCCTGCATTGTGATTGGTTGCTGCTGTTGCGCTGTATCAGGTTCCTGCATTGTGACTGGTTGCTGCTGTTGCGCAGCGTTGGGCTCCTGCATTGCGATTGGTTGCTGCTGTTGCGCTGTATCAGGTTCCTGCATTGTGACTGGTTGCTGCCTTTGCGCAGTATCAGGTTCCTGCATTGTGATTGGTTGCTGCTGTTGCGCTGTATGAGGTTCCTGCATTGTGATTGGTTGCTGCTGTTGTGCTGTATCAGGTTCCTGCATTGTGATTGGTTGCTGCTGTTGCGCAGTATCAAGTTCCTGCATTGTGACTGGTTGCTGCTATTGCGCAGAATCAGGTTCCTGCATTGTGACTGGTTGCTGCTGTTGCGCAGTATCAGGTTCCTGCATTGTGACTGGTTGCTGCTGTTGCGCAGTGTCAGGTTCCTGCATTGTGACTGGTTGCTGCTGTTGCGCAGCGTTGGGTTCCTGCATTGTGATTGGTTGCTGCTGTTGCGCAGCGTTGGGTTCCTAGCCCCTAACGCAGTGTGTTTGCGTTGTTGCGCAGGAGCTGGTGAAGCAGGTGCTCGGCGCGCTGCGGGCCATCGCGGGAAACGATGACGTGAAGGACGCCATCGTGAAGGCTGGAGGGACCGAGCTTATCGTCATGGCGATGAACAGGCACATGTCCAATCCACAGGTGCGACTTCCACCCCCCCGCCCCAGACATAAACTGTTCTGTGAATTACTGACAGTATTAAAAGAAGCTGTCACAAAATTTACAGAATTATTTTCCCATGACATGGCACTTTCTGATAGTGTTTGATATTTGTTATTAACCTAATTTTATTTAGTAGAAATTCAGGCTCCTGCATTGTGATAGGTTGCTGCTGTTGCACAGTATTGGGTTCCTGTTGTGTGATTGGTTGCTGCTGTTGCACAGTATCAGGTTCCTGCTGTGTGACTGGTTGCTGCTGTTGCGTAGTATCACATTCCTGCATTGTGATTGGTTGCTGCTTTTGCACAGTATCAGGTTCCTGCATTGCGATTGGTTGTTGCTGTTGCTCAGTATCGGTTGTGTGTTGTGATTGGTTGCTGCTGTTGCGCAGGTGTGTGAGCAGGGCTGTGCTGCCATGAGTGTCCTGGCTCTGCGCAAACCCAACAACTGCCAGGTGATCATGGACACTGGAGGGGCTTTGGCTGCCCTGCAGGCCATGAAGGCCCACCCAGGAGATGCCAACGTGCAGGTAAGGGGCTCAGAGACACACACACACACACACACACTCACTCACAGAGGCTGTACATGCCATGGTTGCTTTGGTAAAGATATGTAGGGCCATGAGTTTCATCTGCCTGTATGGTTGAATCAGTCTTTTTATTAATCCTGTCTTGATTTATTGCAAATTAGAGGCCTGTCAGTCCTAGCGCTGTGGCTGTAGAGACACCTGGTGGACAACCTGCAGAATGCACCCATTTTAGACAAAGGAAAAATCTATAGCCGCGTTTCCACCAAAATTACCCGGAACTTTCAGTCCCAGGAACTACTTTACCAGGAACTAAAAGGTTCCTTCAGCCAATGGTTGTCTGCGTTTCCACCGGGGTCTAAAGTACCGCGAAGATTAGGCAAATTAGCCCACTGACGTATGAAAAAGCAACGTTGTCGTCGGTCCGTCTGTCATATGATTTCTTCCGTAACCCCATACTACCACCGAAGTAGCCTACATTATTTTCTAATAACCGGGACAGCCCGGAGGGGTTTATTCCACTTATACAACTGGTTACCAACAATGACTATATATGGTTACTTTTGTATTTATTGATTTTCATATATCCTGTCAAACACATTCATTATGTTTTTATGCGAACATTCGCTTTCATGTCTTGACATCCGAAGCGACAGAATGCATTCACATTTATATGTATAACTGGCAACAACAGCAGAAAACATGCACACGTTGTAAACAATTTGCTGTTTGATTACTTTCTCGTCGTCAATTCCATATAGGCTAATGGCAAAATGACAAGAATAGAACGAAAACTCGGACTTGCGTGAAAATGTAAATTTAGTAGTGATACAGCCACCGTTTGCTTTCCTTCGAAGTTACTGCTAGCCGAGCAGCGAAGTGTGCCCTCCAGATGCGAACCATGCACCATAAATTAGTCCATAGTCTTCCTGGTCTTTTCGTGGAATTTAAAAATGGCAGTAAAATTACGGCAGTCTGAAAAAGCTAAAGGGAAGATTACTAGAATTAACCTGTTATTTTACCCGGATAAAAAGTGCGGATGGTGATTTCCAGTTTGCTTGTACTGTATCACCAATGTTAATTAAGTTAACTACCGCATACCTCACATAACTGTATCAAACGTTGAGTCAATTACAACGGACTAACAAAGAAAATCCGGAAGAAATATTCAGCAACCGAATTAATCCGTTTGAATGTTTTGGTAGCCTACGTAATATGCTGTCCCAGCACGAATGCTTAGCATTTTATAAAACGAATACTAAAGCAAGAAAACAACAGAAGAGCACACGTTATAATTCCAAGACGTTGACAGGCTATAACCAAAACTAGGCTACTGCGCCGCATAACATACAAGTTTGATTTGAAGTTATTATGAAAATTAATTGGTTTGCCGCTGCATATTTTCAAACATGGCGGGTAATGGCGGAAAATAAATACAACACAAATGCTGCGAGTACTCGACCAATCAGAAATGTTCAGCGCTACAAGCTCCACCCAAAAGGTTCCTGTACTTTCGGAAAGTACTACCCCCCGAGCAGGAACGTTTTGGGGGGTAAAACAAAGCCCCCAGAACTAAATTTAGACCCTAGTTCCTGCGGTGGAAACGCACTGAGTTCCTCAAAAGGTTCCTAGTTCCGGGGTATAGTTCCTGCGGTGGAAACGCGGCTTATTACTAGCTGAAGTGAGTTCATTTTAGGTTACTGCCAGGGGCATGGCTAAAGGCTAAAGGGGTGGCATGGGGTCCCACCCTACAATATGATTGGCCAACCCTGGTGCCCGCTCTAAAGCCGCGTTTCCACCGCAGGAACTATACCCCGGAACTAGGAACCTTTTGAGGAACTCGGTGCGTTTCCACCGCAGGAACTAGGGTCTAAATTTAGTTCTGGGGGCTTTGTTTTACCCCCCAAAACGTTCCTGCTCGGGGGGTAGTACTTTCCGAAAGTACAGGAACCTTTTGGGTGGAGCTTGCAGCGCTGAACATTTCTGATTGGTCGAGTAGGCTACTCGCAGCATTTGTGTTGTATTTATTTTCCGCCATTACCCGCCATGTTTGAAAATATGCAGCGGCAAACCAATTTATTTTCATAATAACTTCAAATCAAACTTGTACGTTATGCGGCGCAGTAGCCTACTTTTGGTTATAGCCTGTCAACGTCTTGGAATTATAACGTGTGCTCTTCTGTTCTTTTCTTGCTTTAGTATTCGTTTTATAAAATGCTAAGCATTCGTGCGGGGACAGCATATTACGTAGGCTACCAAAACATTCAAACGGATTAATTCGGTTGCTGAATATTTTGTTCCGGATTTTCTTTGTTAGCCCGTTGTAATTGACTCAAAACGTTTGATACAGTTATGTGAGGTATGCGGTAGTTCTGCATAATTAACATTGATGATACAGTACAAGAAAACTGGAAATCACCATCCGAACTTTTTATCCGCGTAAACTAACAGGTTAATTCTAGTAATCTTCCCTTTAGCTTTTTCAGACTGCCGTAATTTTACTGACATTTTTCAATTCCACAAAAATACCAGGAAGACTATGGACTAATTTATGGTGCATGGTTCGCATCTGGAGGGCACACTTCGCTGCTCGGCTAGCAGTAACTTCGAAGGAAAGCAAACGGTGGCTGTACCACTACTAATTTACATTTTCACGCAAGTCCGAGTTTTCGTTCTATTCTTGTCATTTTGCCATTAGCCTATATGGAATTGAGGACGAGAAAGTAATCAAACAGCAAATTGTTTACAACTTGTGCATGTTTTCTGCTGTTGTTGCCAGTTATACATATAAATGTGAATGCATTCTGTCGCTTCGGATGTCAAGACATGAAAGCGAATGTTCGCATAAAAACATAATGAATGTGTTTGAGAGGATATATGAAAATCAATAAATACAAAAGTAACCATATATAGTCATTGTTGGTAACCCGTTGTATAAGTGGAATAAACCCCTCCGGGCTGTCCCGGTTATTAGAAAATAATGTAGGCTACTTCGGTGGTAGTATGGGGTTACGGAAGAAATCATATGACAGACGGACCGACGACAACGTTGCTTTTTCATACGTCAGTGGGCTAATTTGCCTAATCTTCGCGGTACTTTAGACCCCGGTGGAAACGCAGACAACCATTGGCTGAAGGAACCTTTTAGTTCCTGGTAAAGTAGTTCCTGGGACTGAAAGTTCCGGGTAATTTCGGTGGAAACGCGGCTTATGTCATTGGATCAGAGCACTGTAGGGGGATTGCAGCGTATAGGGTTCCAAGAAGCCCTGCAATAACTTAAATTATTAATGGTGTTAATGGTATTATAAGCTTTGCTTAGTACACCGAATTAATGTGTTGTTCTCTCCATGAAAAACAGTTGATCAGTACAATGCATCGTAAGCCAATTTTCAACCCTGTGCTTATTTCTGTTTTCCTGTGGGCCAGCTTTGATTGGTTTTTGGTTACCCCTGCCCGCCCCCCTCCCCCCTCCTCCAGTTGAAAGAATCCTGGAATCACCTCTGGTTACTGCTTTTCCCACTTTTTACCCCTTTAAATGTTGTAAGCCTATTTTAAACAGCTACTGTTTTGAAAACTAAACTGGAGCCCTGTTTGTAATTGTTAGGTGGGATAATGGGATCCTTTTCTGGAGAATTGCCTTTTTTGGACAGAGGGCTGCTGTAACAGGCTCTCTCTCTCCCTCTCTCTCCCCCCCCCCTCCCCCCACAGAGGCAGTCCTGCATGCTGTTGCGGAACCTGGTGGCGCGCACGGAGTCGTTCAGCCAGCCCATCCTGGAGATGGGGGCGGAGGCCCTGATTCGCCGGGTGCTGGCTGCGCACCGGGACTGCGGGGACGTGGGCCGCGCTGCGCTGCGGGACCTGGGCTGCCCGGTGGAGCTGCGCGAGCTGTGGACGGGCAAGAAGGGCAGCCTGACCAACTGAGACCCCGCCCCCTACCCGCCTGACCCCGCCCCCTACCATGATCCTGGACCCCGCCCCTACCTGACCGTTACGGGACCCGCCCCTACTGACCCTGCCGGACCCGCCCCTACCCGCTCCCCCATGCGACCCTCCCCACGCCCCGCCACCGATCCCCTACCTCGGACCCGCCCACACAGCCACCCCTAGACCATCCGCCCCTAGTCACTACCCCCACCGACCTATGACCCTAACACTCGCCCCTAATAACCATCTATGTGGTCACAGATGAGGTCTCAGTGCTGCAGGTTTCACTGAATTATTGTTCTCGTTTTTTCCATTTCCTCTCTTACTTAAATCAGACCATCGGTTGTAGATGCAGGAGATTGCTTCATTGCTTCATTGCTGCAGATGTCGTTTGTAGATTTAATGCTTCCAAACTGCCTCCCACCAACCGTACCGCAGGAGACACGGAACCAGACCCGGGTCAAATACCTATTTGTTTTGGATTCAAATACTTTCCCACACTTTACTGATCTTGTCTGGTGTATTGGAACCGATGAAAAATGCATACCCCTCCCGCTGGTCATATTGGCAGGCTCAATTACGCCAGGCAAGATCAATAGAGCTTTGTAGCTCTGATGCGTTGTGGGATTTGGAAGCCCTCACTCGGCAGACACTAGTGGAACCCCCCCCCCCCCCCCAGGCAACAGCCAATCACAGCTGCCAGCCACAGTCGGGACTGGAGTTGATTTGATACTACAGCATGGAGGACGTCCACACCCATTACTAACTCCTGGTTTCCCTGATCTGTATTACGTGGGGATCAGCTAGACATGGCGGAAACATTGAAGGGGGATCCAGATGACATAAAGATCAGTGAATCTGTGCATTAATTTTTGTCCTCAATGTTTGTAAGTGCTGGAAGCTTCTGCAGTGTTCTTTAAGCCACATTTAATAGGAGATCTGGGCCTTTTTTTTGGTTTCTGCTGTTGTATATTGTACATATATTTTTTTCTTCTTCCAATTAAATTTCGACATGTGT
Organism: Anguilla rostrata; assembly: GCF_018555375.3. Taxonomy (NCBI): domain Eukaryota; kingdom Metazoa; phylum Chordata; class Actinopteri; order Anguilliformes; family Anguillidae; genus Anguilla; species Anguilla rostrata. Next base: position 57,788,042 of record NC_057935.1, read on the forward strand.
TTTTTCTTATGGATTCATACTTTGTAGTTTGAACTTGCCCCATTTTTATAAGTTACGTAATACCCAAGTTACGACGTACACTTTTATTTATGAGCCAACTATATGCATATATTAAGTGCCCATTCACTGAAGTTAAACACGCATGGTCAGTCTGTCTGGTAGTTGTTTTGAAATTACCGATTTGGTAGAAAAACGATCCGCGTTTTTGAAAGTGTTCTTATTACCACTTTTTACCAAGAACTTAGCTGAACGCTTAATGACTATTGCGCGGTAGCATCTGCTGCTGCTAGTTTAAACTGCGAATCTGCTCGCCTGTCATGTACAGTTAGGCCTTTGACTCTGCTACATTTTCTATTTGTTTATTATTAATTAAAACTGCTGAATGTCTTCATTTTTGGGTTTTTGCTTATTTCTTAGAATGAGAACTACCAGCCACAGACAAGTTTGCTTTGTTTTCAATTGTTGTCCTCAAACAAACTCGGTTTCAACCTCCACGCCCCTCAAAACAACCTATCGCAGTGAGCACTGCCTCAGAACTCAGTTTCCCAAGGTCCTCTGTGGGGCTCTCCCACTGCCAAGATAGCAGCAAGCACAGAAGATACTGCTTTCGCATTTGTGAAAGTCACGTCGCTGTCGTGGTTATGGCACGTTAGGAGGAAATGTTGACAACTTTCCACTGGTTTGAAGAAATGTCTCACAACGACTGGACTCCGAGGGGCATCGCACATTGATGCGAAGACTTAGCTGACTGGCTTGTAAGTTTTAACTGGGAACTTCGCTTGCAAGCTACCGTTCAAGGAGGAGGAGTGTCATTGAAGAGGCGAGTTGTCGGAGATTTGAAGTTGGATCCGAAAAATCTAAAAGCACCGAAAGCCACAGGTGGTGCTGCGAAAATATCGGTAAGGAATGCTAGTGCCGTAGTTAAGGTTATCGAATAGAGGTTGCTCGATAGCTGTTCACAGTGGGCTAGCTGGCGTTGGCTAATGCAAACGAACACGCTTTGGCGCTGCGGTGGAATGCACATGCACATAGCTAACGGGAGCTGTGCAGCATTAGCTAACATTACAGCTGTCGGCGCACTGTCAGTTCTATTCAGGCTATTTTAACGTTAGTCTCGCCTGGGTGCTGTGTTAGCTAGTTCCATCCCGCGAGTTGACATAATACTCATTTAGCTCTAACGCCAGCTGCTTAGGACTAGCGCTTGTTAGCTGTCTTGTTTTGTGTTTAGCTCGTTGATAACAGCGTGTGGTTAGCCAGCGGTGTTGTTTTTCAAATATCAAACTAGTCTAACTGTCCCACGTTATATTTAAGCCTGGCTTTAACTTTTGACTGTGCATTTAGATTAGGCGCGACTATGGTGTGCAACCCGTTGCTAATGACCCGTCGCTTGCTCCATCATTGCTGGGCTGTTACGAGTTGCTGGCTTGCTAAACTGTCCAGCAAATGAACTGTTGGTTAACGCTAGCAAGTGAGCTGTCTGTGTCTGCCCACGATAATGATACGAGCTCGCCATATGTTGTAGAAAGTAGACTACGCGTGGAATCATCCAGAAGCATGCTCGTTTCCTCCATTTCTGTGAATGAACGCAGGCAGTTTATTTAAAAATAATTGTATTAAAATATGCAAAATATCCCTTTATATTACATGGTTGTGACGAACACTCAGTATATTGACTAAAGTGATGATGTCTGCCAGGTAGCTGCGGTGTATTCCGCTGTGGACGTTAGATCAAAGCTTCGTAATGTCGTAGTAAATCTTAATTGCCATTGTATTATACGCCTGGTTTAGGAATATAAATCATTCACACAATGGAAAAAAAAAAGATTGATTAATTCATTTGAAATTAGGGTTACTGGTCTGAATCGGCAACAAGGCCATTGTCATTGCAGTTTCGAGAAAATCACTACCACGACCCTGTTGTGTAAACTGCTAATATTAGGAAAGCTGTGAGCGGAAGTTACTGTATGTAAACCGTCCTGACTGGGTCATGTAAATGTGTCTGTCAAGTAAGACGCAATGAGGGACAAGGGGATCAAAGTTTCAAAGGTATAGATTATTTCGAATACTTGTCTGTTGAGATGAACTTTAACCAGACGCAGGGCCCTCAAAAAAATGAGTAACTTTAAAGTATAATTATTATTATAATAGTTAAAAAAATAAACACCCTAGAAATCACCATAAAGTGGAACCACAAGCAGGAAATACAGGTTTTGCTGTAACTAAATCCTGAGGTTGATCTTTTCTCGTGGTTGTGCTCAGAACAGTTTGAGTAACTCAGAAACCCCCTACCCCACACCCCCCAAATAAAAACACACGTCGTCTTTTGGACTTTGAACCAAGTACATCTGCACTGATTATTTAGCTTATTTAGCGTCTGAATTGTGTTCTTGTTGGTACTGGAATCAGAGTTCATGGTAGCCTTTATTGGCGTTGAGTCACATTGGTCACATGGCTGTCTTGCACGGAGCCCCGTTCAGTGGAAGTGGGGTCCGGCGCTGCTTGTGAAAGACCTGACCGCCGGGGGGAAACCCAAGCTCCATTTTCACACTTACCTGAGATGTTTAACCGGAACCCCACCAGGCTGCTGAATTCCCGGGCAGAAAGGGAATTAAAAAATGGACGAGAAAATAAAATGACGGATTTGGATGCAGGTTTTTGGAAGTGGGGAGGGAGGGGGTTGGGGAATGGGGGGTGTGTGATATGAGGCCAAATGCTCCATTTAGACAGATCGGAGGCCCGTGGGAGATGGCACCAGAGTGCTGAGATACGCAAGTAAACACTGCTTTGGCCAACTGGGTCCTGCAGCGCTGGTTAAACTCTCCCACCACAGGGTAGAGGGACACAGAGTACAGACTGAGACACTCAGCCCCTGTGTTGCTCCTGGTTAAACTCTCCCACCACAGCGCAGAGGGACACAGAGTACAGACTGAGACACTGAGCTCCTGTGTTGCTCCTGTGCTCTCTGCTTCTGAACTGCTGACTGTTCTGGTTCAAGGCTTCTTCCCCACTGGACACTGTGCGTCGCCAGTTCATCACTCCCCCCCCAACCCCCCATCCCCCGGGAATCGAATTTTCACACACGCCAACATTTGAATTTGCTAGCTTGCTCATCTTGTTGCTCTCAAAGATCTGTGGCAGAGCAGAGAGACCTGTTGAATTTGAATTGTGTGTTGGCGCACGTACGCCTCGAAGGGCGTTGGGAAAACTAAACCATCGAAGATAGTGTAAAACAAATAAGCATTTAAAGCAGACTGTTATTATAACCGAGGGGATATTAAGGTGGTATTTTTGGGTCTGAGGAGGAGCCTGTGTGGGCATTTCCACTTCACCAAAGGTTTTTTAAAAAAAGATGATTTTCTGTTTGTGCTGCGTGTTAGTATGTGTGAAAAGTGATGTACAAAAACAAAAAGAACTTGTTTGCTTAAACATTGTTAGGGACTAATTCTGTTTCACGTACAGAGCTTAAATTTTGCCAGCTATCAGTTATGCTGAAATATTTACCCTGGTTGTTCAGTCACCAAAGTTAACACCCTGTTTGGGTGTACAGTAGGTGGGGTTGAAACCTTTGCCCTTTGCTCTGTCCTGCTCCATGGCGCCGCCCTGGTGTTCAGTGCTGCGGTTCGGTTTGCGGGGAAAGGAAGGGCATGCCTGGGTGGTTTTCGTGAGCTGTGAGGTCGTGCAGTTTGGTAAATGGTAAATGGACTGCGTTTATGTAGCGCTTTTATCCAAAGCGCTTTACAGTTGGTGCCTCTCATTCACCCATTCACACACACACTCACACGCCAACGGTGAAAGGCTGCCCTGCAAGGTACCAGTCATTGCATTGCATTACATTACAAGCATTGCATTAGAAGCATTCGGCAGATGTCTCTAAGCAGTGCGTCTGACAGTGAGAGAGGGCATTCGTGCAGTCCACTGATTTACTGTGTGCGTCCATTAGCGGCTGCTAACTTTCTCTGACCAGCTAGCGTATGTGCAAGTTCACTGATGCACAGTTAGCTGTGCCAACTATGACCAATGACACAAATCATAACTGCACGCAGATAGCATTCATACGAAGCTGTAAAAAAAACAACAACCTTAAAACCATTCAGATACCATTTTGAAATCCCTGAAATAATTTAGGGGGGTGGAGTCTGAAGAGGTGGGTCTTCAGCCACAGGGAAACGGTCAGTGGTTGCACCTGTGTTTAAAAGTTTAATTTATAATTTCTCATTGGTCTTCCGCATTTCCCTGAACAGTAAATGCACAAATAAGTCACCGCTACTAACATATATAATCGTATGTATAATAACGAGTACATTAACTGCTCAACACTGTAATAACAGACGCAGAGTCATCTGCGGTCTTGCACACCTCACAGATCGGATGTCGAGGAAGTAGGTTTTTTTTTTTCTTCTTCTTCTTTGAATCTGAAGCTTCTCCATCTGTACTCCCTGTAGAAAAAAACAAAACCAAATACCCAAAGATGCGTGCGTGTTTAGTAGCATATGAAATGAGAGAGAGAGAGAGAGAGAGAGAGAGAATTTGAGGATGTGATTGTGAAAAAGGAGAGGGAGGTGGACAGATGAAAGGGTGGGGGGGCAGCGTGATAACGTGCGCATTGTTTTTTTTTTCCATATTGCTCCATCTTCTTAATTCTTATTGGCTGTCCGTACGTCAGGGGGTGGGTCTTACCTTAGCTGTCCTCTCCAGTGAAGGCTTAAGCCACTGTGTAAGCTCTGTTTTTCTCCCGATTACAATATTGTGTTTTATTAATGTTATATTATCGATTTCCATTGCTATATTAGTTTAGTGGTGAAATGTATATAGGACTTTTGGGCGGGGGTGGGGTTATGGGGTATGGGGTATGGGAGGGTGGACTTGCCTCACCTTTCCCACACTTCTATAAATAGGGGACCTTTCACCCAAAAAGCAGCTCAGGGCTGGACGCTTGGTGTTTGCCAAACAGCACGGTCTGTGCTGTTGTCCTACATAAATCCTCTGGGCAGGCGGGGGGTGTCTTAAACATGGAACCACTGTTTGCAAAGTTATTGTTGTATTTTGTAAAGGAAAATGACTCATTAGATGACCGCTGGCTATTTGTATACCCGAGAGTAGTGTTTCCACATACGCCCTTAGCTGGATAAGCAGATAAGCTCACTGTCAGACTGGTTGTTGTTTTTACTGGAATTGTACATGCGGGTCGCCTGTGCTACTCGAGAGTGTGCCACAGTCGTGATGCAGCTCTGGGTTCAAACTCGCAACCTCTGGTCCTTCATGCTGACAGTGCCAGGTTTGATGAGGCTGAGCTGGGGTCCTTAGTCCAGCGTGGTTTTTGTGTGGGAGAGCCAGGCCAGCTTCCGGGCAGCTTTATTTTTAAACCTCACCTCTGTCGATAATTTAAGCCTCGGACAAGAAGGAAAGGCCAATGCTGTGCTGTTATCTCTCTCCCATGTCACATGATGCATTAGGACCCGAGGAGGACCCCCAGTCTGTGGACCCGGGCGTCCTGTGAGAACGCCTGACACAAAGGGCACTCCGGCGATCTGCCCCCGTAGTGGGGGTGGGGTAGGGGTAAGTACCGAAAACAAAAAACTATCAGGGATGAATGACGGAACATTCTGTTCTTTGGCTGGGGGGGATTAAAAGAGAGATTAAAAGTAACCAATGTGAATGAAAGAGATCAAGTGTGCTTCAGGTGCGCTAGTGCTAGCTGCTATTTTTGTTCCCAAGTTTCACTGAAGTGTGTGCATGAGTTTGAATCTGTGTGTGTGAGTGTGTGAAAGTGATTCAGTGTCTGAGTGTTTTAGAGGTGGGGGTGTTTGGCTGTGGATCAGGGGAATTGTGGGATTGAACCCTGTTCTCTCTGTGTTTTGCTCCCTACAGTGTGGTTTGGGGAGGGGGGGGGTTGCCCCGTGACCGAGCCTGCATGTGCGTGGGGGTCCTGCCATGGGGAACGGGGTGCAGGAACATCAGGGTCCCAGGGCCCTCGCCCAGGGTGAGGTGCTGCCACGCCCTCCTGCTGTCCAGTCTGAGGTATGTGGACACGCCCACATGGACACGCCCACAGTGACACGCTTAGACACGCCCACACTGACACGCTTAGACATGCCCGGAGTGACATGCTTAGACACGCCCACAGTGACACGCTTAGACACGCCCACAGTGACACGCTTAGACACGCCCACAGTGACACGCTTAGACACGCCCACAGTGACACGCTTAGACACGCCCACAGTGACACGCTTAGACACGCCCACAGTGACACGCTTAGACATGCCCAGTGACACACCCCAATCAGGGCAGCTGGAATTGATAGTTCATGGGTGATTCAGGGTTCCTTTGCTGCATGAAGAAGTCTTTAAATTTGTGTGAACTGTACTCATTAATTTTTTTACCATGGGCATCATTTTCATGTTCTATGCTAATAATGCCCTTGGAAAATGGTTTTGATTCAGAAATCACAAATTTCTGCATTCAGCATTAATATTCGGGGTAGTCGTTTTCATATGCTGGCTGTTTCTTTGTGCATTTGTGTCAGATTTTTTATTTCCGTGTTGATGTGCTGATTTCTGTGCCTGTTTCTGTTCTTTAATTTTGGGCTGTGCAGTTTGAGGGAGCGGGATCTGGGAGAGAGCTTGAAAATTCCGTTCAGAATTCCGGGTTTGTCCGTCCTGGATCTCGCGGCAGGGTTTGGCTGTTTTCGTGTTGGCGAGCTCGTCCTGGCACGCTACCATGGACACCTTCCAGAACTTTGGTTTTTTTTTACAGCCAGGGCTTTGGTGGAAGGTTCCAGAAAGCCGAGCACAAGACCGCACACGCCCTTCATTTAAGGGATCCCAGGTGTCTCTGCGCGTAAACAAAAAGCTAATCACATGGTCTCCCCGAACGCCCGAAAGCAGTAAACCCCCCCACACCCACACCCACACACACAAACGCGCACACACACACACACACACACACACCACACCACACACACACACACACACCACAACACACCTGCACCACACACACACACACACTGCACCCACACACACACACACACACACACACCCACGCACACACACACACACACACACACATGCACACATGCACACCCACATACACACCTGCACGCACACACACGCGTGGGATATCAATACACACACACACGCACACACACTCTCACACACACACAGGGTATATCTCGCCAGCACCTCACAGTGTGCAGGCACTGACTCTCTGCTTATCTCTGCCTGCAGTCTGTGCCTGCTCCTCTCTTTTACATGCGCATGTAGAGAGAGAGAAAGTAAGAGGAGTGGAATGTTTAAAGTCTTTCAAAGGTCCCAGAATCTATCAAAAAAATCTAAAAAGCGATATGAACAGTCCTGACATCCCTGTGAACGAAGCCCGATCCCGGGCTCAGATATTAATATTTATATTTTCCAGGGGGAATAATCATGTGCGAGTGTCATTTTTTGCGGCCCCAAACGTAGATATGGCAAGAGATGGCGTTCAGATAAGCCACACCCCCTTCTCCGCTCTCCCGTGGAGCGGCACTCTTCGGCTTGGAGCTGGGTGTTGCGCAAAACACCTCCCCCCCCCCCCCACCCCACCTTCATTTTGTACTCTTGTACTCAGAGAAAGACAAGTGATCTCTCACTGTCTGGGGTCTGTCCTTGCACAACAATGACCCCCCCACCTCTCCAGCCCCCCCCGGGCTGTACTCCCATCCCTCTTGGTTTAATCTTCCACCGCAGGAATGTGTCGTCGAGGGCAACCGCGGAATGCCCTGGCCAGCAAGTACAGGCACGCCGAGCGCTGACCTCTGTTCTGTTACAGGCGGGAGCGGTGTTACGCTTTTTTGTGTCCCTCTGGTCTGTTACAGGGGGGAGAGGTGTTACGCTTTTTTGTGTCCCTCTGGTCTGTTACAGGGGGGAGAGGTGTTACGCTTTTTTGTGTCCCTCTGGTCTGTTACAGGGGGGAGAGGTGTTGCGCTTTTTTGTGTCCCTCTGGTCTGTTACAGGGGGGAGAGGTGTTACGCTTTTTTGTGTCCCTCTGGTCTGTTACAGGGGGGAGAGGTGTTACGCTTTTTTGTGTCCCTCTGGTCTGTTACAGGGGGGAGCGGTGTTACGCTTTTTTGTGTCCCTCTGGTCTGTTACAGGGGGGAGAGGTGTTACGCTTTTTTGTGTCCCTCTGGCTTGCTGCAGGGGGGAGAGGTGTTACACTTTTTTGTGTCCAAGCAGCCACCTTTTTTAACGAAAGGTTTTTTGGGGGCAGAGGGGACGGTGTGGGTGGTTGGTTGACTATTTGGATTTTAATCTGAGATTTCGATCTAAACGTTGGGCTATTTGCCCTGGAGGTCAATAGTCCTGCAGGTTTTCTTCTCCCCCTGATTGTTTGACCATTGATTAGTGTCACTGATTTGCCAGAGAACACACTTAACTGGAGTCCCTACTAAACTCACTGAGGGGTCATTTTTAGTATCCGTCTGTCCTACCATGTCTGACCTTTTGACTGTCTGTCTGAATCTCTGTCTATTTGTCTCTCTGTCTCTTTGTCTGTCTGACGGTCTGTCTCTCTCCCTGTCTGTCTGACGGTCTGTCTGTCTGACGGTCTGTCTCTCTCCCTGTCTGTCTGCAGGGCTTTAAGCAGAGCCATACGATGGTCACGTCTCTGCTTTCTGGGGCCTTCGCCGGCGCTGTGGCCAAAACTACCGTGGCTCCTCTGGACCGAACCAAAATCATCTTCCAAGGCAAGGAGAGCTTATTAAGCCTTATAACAACATCCACGGCAATGAGAGCTTATTAAGCCTTATAACAACATCCACAGCAATGAGAGCCTATTAAGCCTTATAACAACATCCACGGCAATGAGAGCTTATTAAGCTTTATAACAACACCCACGTTAATGAGAGCTTATTCAGCCTTATAACAACATCCCAGGCAATGAGAGCTTATTAAGCCTTATAACAACATCCCAGGCAATGAGAGCCTATTAAGCCTTATAACAACATCCCAGGCAATGAGAGCCTATTAAGCCTTATAACAACATCCACGGCAAGGAGAGCTTATTAAGCTTTATAACAACATCCAAGGCAATGAGAGCTTATTAAGCTTTATAACAGCATCCAAGGCAATGAGAGCTTATTAAGCCTTATAACAACATCCACGGCAAGGAGAGCTTATTAAGCCTTATAACAACATCCAAGGCAATGAGAGCCTATTAAGCCTTATAACAACATCCCAGGCAATGAGAGCTTATTAAGCCTTATAATAATGACCAGTATAATCATGATTATAAGAACTCGTTGCATTCTGAAATTTGCATGTTATTCATTATGTATTTTGGGTATAAAGCAGGAAGGCCACAGTGTCACCTGTCACTTCCTCTTCATCTTTTCTGAACAGATTCTTTGGAAAAAAGGCATGTTCTCATTTTTATTTCCTCTTTGTATTGCAGTGTCTTCAAACAGATTCTCTGCTAAGGTAAGGGCTGTGTGTCTGTCCTATCCTGTCTGTCTGTCTGTCCTACCCTGTCTGTCTCTCTGTCCTGCCCTGTCTGTCTGTCCTACCCTCTCTGTCTGTCTGTCCTACCCTGTCTGTCTCACTCTCTGTCTGTCCTACCCTGTCTGTCTCTCTCTCGGTCTCTCTGTCTGTCCTATCCTGTCTGTCTGTCTGTCCTACCCTGTCTGTCTCTCTCTCGGTCTCTCTGTCTGTCCTATCCTGTCTGTCTGTCTGTCCTACCCTGTCTGTCTCTCTCTCGGTCTCTCTGTCTGTCCTAACCTGCTTGTTTGCCTGTCTCTCTGTCTCTCTGTCTGTCCTACCCTCTCTGTCTGTCTGTCCTACCCTGTCTGTCTCTCTCTCGGTCTCTCTGTCTGTCCTATCCTGTCTGTCTGTCTGTCCTACCCTGTCTGTCTCTCTCTCGGTCTCTCTGTCTGTCCTAACCTGCTTGTTTGCCTGTCTCTCTGTCTCTCTGTCTGTCCTACCCTGTCTGTCTCTCTCTCTGTCTGTCCTATCCTGTCTGTCTGGATGAAATGAGGTCACTGGTGATAAAGAACGTAGCTCACGGTGATCCGGTTGCCCCGCCCCCTCAGGAATGTGGCCACACCCCCCCAGACAGGATCACATTTGGGCAGGGGTGGTAAAATCTTACAGAAAAACACTCTTCCTCATACCTCTGCAAGTTGGTAAATGCACATTGAAGTCTCGATTTTCAGGTCGTTTCAAGTTTGTTTTAATTCCGAAGAGGAACTAGCTGGCCTTCTTTGCGAATACTAAACCCTGCAAGAAAAGTCCCTTCTACAGAATCACACAACCCCCCGCCCCCCACAGCATTCTGGGTAAACTGCTTACGTGTTGTCTGAGAAGTAATTGGATAGTGGTCACATAAATGTTCACAAATTCTTTCCCTCTGTACCTCAGCCTGAAGATGGCCATCTGGTCAGCCACGGGTGTCCTGGCGTTAAAATGGACGCCTGGTTGTCTTGGTTACAGTATACAAGGACAGTGCCCAGGCACAGGATATTTCTTAATATGGTCAGGAGAACTGTCCCCAGCCAAGGTCACGGGGTCTGCTGGGTTTTCAAATTAGCAGTGAATTTAGACACAAGAAAGCAGCAGCGGGGGGGTAACCAGGACCCAGCCTGACCAATCCTGCGTTAGGAGAATGGGGCGGGGCTTTTGGTTCAGACTGACAGGATGAGATTAAGGGAATGTTTGATGGGTGGAGGAGGCGGGACTCTGACTTTGACTGACAAGACGAGATTGGGCGAGTGTTTGAGCTACGTTGGGGGGTAGGGCTCTGATTTTGACTGGCAGGATGATATTGAGAGTGCGTTGGTGGGACTGAGTGGGGGCGTGGCTCTGTGGCATTGAGGGTGTGGTTTGTTCGTTTCCGCCCCCCCCCCACAGGAAGCGTACCGGCTGATCTACCGCACCTACCTGCAGGACGGCTTCCTCAGCCTGTGGAGGGGCAACTCGGCCACCATGGTGCGGGTCATCCCCTACGCCGCCATCCAGTTCTGCGCCCACGAGCAGTACAAGCGGCTCCTGGGCGAGTACTACGGCTTCCAGGGGAAGTAAGGACCGCCCCTTTCCGCTCCCTAAGCTCTGCCCACCCACTCTACCTCTGCTGCACCGACCAATCGGCACGCTGTGTTTAAACACTGCTCAGATTCTCTGGAAATGCACCGCATGCCTCCTCTGCCTGTTTGACTACCCCCCCCCCCCCGTCTGATAGATGTCTGAATCTCCTCCAGCCACTAGAGGGCAGCAGTCTCTCACACGCTGCTTTAGCCTCTCTGCATGAGGTGCTGGGAGTCAGGCCCTTGCGTTAAGGAAGGTTCTGAGTAACTGCCGTACACCTGCGCGCGGTTCGCTAACTGCTTTTATTTACGGTCGGCGTTTCGTTCCCGTGTCCTGTGCCTTTCTCTCAGGGCCCTGCCGCCGTTGCCGCGGTTACTCGCCGGGTCGTTGGCGGGCACCACGGCCGCCATGATCACCTACCCTCTGGACATGGTCCGAGCCAGGATGGCGGTGACACCCAAGGAAATGTGAGCAGCCGCTAACACCCACTACACACCGCTCACCCGCTAACAGCCAGTACCATTCACCCCACTACACACTGTTCGTCCGCTAACACCCCACTACACACCGTTCACCCGCTAACACCCCACTACACACCGTTCACCTGCTAACACCCCACTACACACCGTTCACCCGCTAACACCCCACTACACACCGTTCACCCGCTAACACCCCACTACACACTGTTCATCCGCTAACAGCCAGTACCATTCACCCCACTACACACCGTTCACCTGCTAACACCCCGCTACACACCGTTCACCCGCTAACACCCCGCTACACACCGTTCACCCGCTAACACCCCACTACACACCGTTCACCCGCTAACACCCCACTACACACCGTTCACCCGCTAACACCCCACTACACACTGTTCATCCGCTAACAGCCAGTACCATTCACCCCACTACACACCGTTCACCCGCTAACACCCTGTACCAGTAATTCTTTGCCCTCTTATTTTTCCATAACGGCTACTTTGAAGGTTTCCCTCCGCTAAAAACCCAGTGAAAGCGTTTGGTTGGACATGTCAAGCCTTTATGAAGCAGCCATTGAACAGCCATGCAGTCTGTGTTCATATATGGATCCCTATCACAGGGCATCGGCCTGCTTTGACCTTTGACCCTCCCCCCCCAGGTACAGTAACATCATGCACGTCTTCGTGCGGATCTCCCGGGAGGAGGGGCTTAAGACCCTGTACCGCGGGTTCACCCCCACCATCCTGGGGGTCATCCCGTACGCCGGCCTCAGCTTCTTCACCTACGAGACGCTCAAGAAGCTGCACGCAGGTAAGGCCCCGCCTCCCGAACCCCCAGACACGCCCCGCCTCCCCCACTCCCCAACCCCCCAGACACGCCCTGCCTCCCCAACCCCCCAGACCACGCCCCCCCCCCACTCCCCAGACACGCCCCGCCTCCCCAACCCCCAGACACGCCCCGCCTCCCCAACCCCCAGACACGCCACCCCCCCCACTCCCCAGACACGCCCCGCCTCCCCAACCCCCCAGACACGCCCCCCCCCCCACTCCCCAACCCCCCAGACACCCCCCACTCCCCATCCCCCCAGACATGAGGTGTGCTTTGTTGGGGTTGGAGTGAAACCCTACAGGACGGTAGATCTCCCGGAACAGGGCTGGGCCGCCCTGCTCTAGCTGTTGAATGAGGTGTGGCTTTGTGGGGGTTGGAGTGAAGGTGGGCCTCCAGGAGCTGGGCCGGTTCGGTCTGACCCTCCGCACGTCTCTCTCTGTCTCCTGCAGAGCGCAGTGGGCGGAGCCAGCCGTACTCGTACGAGCGGCTGGCGTTCGGCGCGTGCGCGGGCCTGATCGGCCAGTCGGCCTCGTACCCGCTGGACGTGGTGCGGCGGCGGATGCAGACGGCGGGCGTGACGGGGCACACGTACGGCAGCATCGCGGGCACCATGCGCGACATCGTGGCGGAGGAGGGCCTGGTGCGCGGGCTCTACAAGGGCCTGAGCATGAACTGGGTCAAGGGCCCCGTCGCCGTGGGCGTCAGCTTCACCACCTTCGACCTGACGCACATCCTGCTGCGCAAGCTGCAGCAGCGCGGCTACTTCCCCTGGTAGCCAGCAGAGGGCGACCTGGGGCCGGGGAGGAAGGCGAGGGGTGATCCTGCGATTGCGGGCCCTGTCCACTAGGTGGTGCTGGTGGACCCGTGCCGAAAGGCAAGCCTGCGGCCAACGAGGTGTGATGATGCGTACCATCCAGCACAGGGCAGCGCTGGAGTTGACGTGCCTGTTTTAACGCGAATGCCACCATTTTTGGAGGGGGAGAAAAAAAAAAACGCACACTTGTTTTTGTGTCGCGTATGTGCGCGCACACGCACATGTGTTTGTGTGCCTCCGTGTGTGTGTGTGTGTGTGTGTGTGTGTGCGCGTGTGTGTATGCAAATGGATTTCAGGGTTAGGGCAATGTTGCACGTTGTGGAAGCACAAGAATAAGGTTTGGCTCTGTGGAACGTTTGGTTTTGGTATTTCTGAGCAGGGCAGAGCATTTTCTACCAGCTGCTAAGGGAATGGGTAGTGTTGTGTGTGGGGGTTAGGGTTAGGGGCAGAATCTCCCCGCTGTGCTACCCTATCAGATGCTAGGATGATGTCACATATAGGTCTAGGCCTGCAGCATTAGGAAACGCTGTTTCAGTAACTCACTGTGGTTGTATGTACACAGGTACGTGTGTGCGTGTGTGTGTGTGTGTGCGTGCGCACGTTTATGTGTGCACGCGAGAGCGATTTTGTCTTGTCCTTAATGACTGTTCAGAAGCAACGTTATAGAACAAAGACTGACAAGCCCAGGTTAGTATTCAAGGCTTAATTTTGCTGTTATTAATTCCACGTGGAGAAACGGTGGAAAGACAGTGTTTTCGTTACAGAACACCACGTTTCTGTCCTTTATGTTACACACAGCTTCTCTCACTGTTTGGTGAAGCGTTAATTGTTAAATACCAGACCTGGGTCAAATACACATTTGTTTTGGATTCAAATATTTTTCTGTGGTCTGTTGATCTTGCCTGGCGTAATTGAGCCTGCCGGTATGACAAGAAGTCGAGGTTTTCACTTTTTGAGCGTATTTCATTGGTTCCAGCACACCAGGCAAGGTCAGTAAAAGCGTAGAAAAGCATTTGAATCCAAAACAGGGACGTTTTTGACCCAGGTCTGTTGAACACGTATTTTGTGCATGGTGTGGTTCCTAACCTGACGTTTACGCGTTTGCTCTGCTGTAGTCGTGTTTTTAAAGTGTTCTGTGGTTTGGCCGCGCGGTGACTGCTCTTGAGTTTGGTGCGCTGGTGAGGGCGGGTTTGGTGCGCTGGTGAGGGCGGGCCGTGTAAATTTGGGACGTCGTTAAATTTAGAGCCGATGTGGAGGACCTGGGCGGTTGCTTGGGCGGTTTTCGGGACACGTGCCCGGCGACGAGCAGCGGGAACAACCGGGGAGGGGGGGGGGGGGGTCTGGGCTGTTTGTGCGGGACACCGCCCACACGCAGGGGGGGGGGGGGACTCGCGCGTCCGCCGCTATCTGCTCCCCCGAAACACGGGGAAAACAGAGAACCGGTTCCGTCCAAATCGAGAGAACGGAGCGCGTTCCCCCGTCCGCGCTTTACTGTACTTTCGTCTGAATCTTTTAACGTTTCTCGTCCGTTTTTTTTTTTCGTTTGTTTGTTCGTTTGTTTGTTTGTCTTTGTTTTTTTTCGACGCGCGCGTTCGCCGGACCCCCTGATAACCCCAGAGGGGCCGCTGCCGATTATGAGTTATAAAGTGCCTGGCGCTGGCGCAGCTGCAAACCCCTGGGGCTGCTGGGTAAAAAAGAAAACACCGCTGCCTGTGGCGCATGGGCGGGCGCCGTGGTTCTCTGAGCGTTTCTGGCCCGTGCCCGTGCCCGTGCCAGCTGTGCCCGCGCGTCCGTGGTTTGGAGGGATCAGTTACGGGTGGCAGTCCATCTCAGCGACCCTGTCGGCTGTCCGGGCACGTGCTGCTCCTGGTACGCGTATGATTGGGTCTCCTCTCCTCCGCCCTGGAGCACGTACGCGTATGATTGGGTCTCCTCTCCTTCGCCCCCGAGCGCGTACGCGTATGATTGGGTCTCCTCTCCTCCGCCCCCAAGCGCATACGCGTATGATTGGGTCTCTCCTCCCCCTGCCCAGCACGTACGCGTATGATTGGGTCTCTCCTCCCCCTGCCCAGCCCGTACGCGTATGATTGGGTCTGCTCTCCTCCGCCCCCGAGCGCATACGCGTATGATTGGGTCTGCTCTCCTCCGCCCCCGAGCGCATACGCGTATGATTGGGTCTGCTCTCCTCCGTCCCCGAGCACGTACGCGTATGATTGGGTCTCCTCTCCTCCACCCCCGAGCACGTACGCGTATGATTGGGTCTCCTCTCCTCCGCCCCCGAGCGCATACGCGTATGATTGGGTCTCCTTCCCCCGCCCAGCGCTCATCTTGTGTTCAGGAGGAAATCCGCGAGTCGTCCTCATTCTCCCGAGCCAGCACCAGGGGGCGCAAGTGAGCGCGCTTGTACATACTTCATGAATTGGACATTCCAAATTTGGGTGGGATTGGAGATGCCTTTTTGTTTTTTTTTTGTTTTTTTTTGAAGTTAATACTAAAATCTGTATAGTGAATTTTAACTTTTTGACGTTTTTTGATGAACACGATGAACATAATCAAAACAAGTGTGTTTACACGTGTGCTGTATGAGATTTTTCAACGCGAGCAGGCGGATAGTGATAACCGAACAGAAGCACATAGCAAGCGAAATGCGACATTGCCAGCACACTGCCTTTCATTGCTGCAGGGTCTTCCTTGGGCAAAAATATGTGACTTAACAGGACTCACAATCTAATTTTAATAGTGCAGTACAGCTAACATGTATTTATACGTAAAGTTATATTAAATAATATATATTGCTCACAAACATTGGAAAATGTTTAAAGGAATATATTAAACTTGTACGTGTGGTGGTCGGTGTAATATATCTAACCTGCCTAGCCGATTTAGAGCTTAAAGACAATCTAGATATGCCAAAGCACTATTCTTTTGAATTATTTTGCTGCAGTTAGTAAAGAACATGAGGCTTTGAAAGATGTCTTTAACTTTAATTTACTGCGGCTCAACAACATTTGAAATGCAAGTGCTCATGAAAGCATTGTCTATTCTAACTGGATATGAGGCTAATGCTCTATTTGTTGAAAGAGATTGTTGTGTATTTAGACAATGCAAAACCTTGGCACCACATCGCCATCTTGACGTCGGTTGAATGGTTTCTGTGCTCGCACCGTGAGCCCCCTCGTGAGCAGGGTGGTGTTCTGTGCGTGGGACTAACGGTGTAAGAACGGCTGTTCCTCCTGCACGCGTTCCCACTATTCCCGGACGCACGTGCGAACCGGAAATCGCGATGCACGGAACGTAATGCGGTCGCGTTGCCACTTTAGTAGCGCTCGTGCCTAAATCCGCGGAGAGAATGGGGGGGGGTGGTCGGTCCTCAGGCGGGTGGGTGTTTGATGATTCATTTCCCACTGTAAGCAATATCCTATCATAATGGCTTCATAATGTGGGCTACGCTTAACTGGAAGACCGTTACACACCGTTAGACCTCGCGGGCAGGACATCTACGCGGAAATAATCAGTGTTCTCGCTTTCGGTAAACATTCAGAGCAGTAATTCGACATTATTTTTGAAACAGCGCGTTACGACTGTTATGTAAATTCTTTTTATTTGTGCCAAGAGAATGTGTATTAAATGAACAATGAAATCTATTATGAAGCGTGTATGGGTAGCCTAACGTATGACAGTGATGGAAGCTTGATTTGAGTTTTAAATGTCTCTGGAGTTTCAGTTCAATAAAGTAGGATCCTTACTTAATTCACCCTCTTTTGTGTAATGCTTGAATTGATTTGTGAACGATTTGCAAACATGAACACCAAAACCCAACGCCACACCAGAACGTGTGATTCTCACAGTTCCTAACGATTCAAAAACAAGTTTTACAAGACCACTTATTGTGACAAATAGCAAGAAGTTCCATTTCACAAATGGTCATGTAGAAGTCCATTCCATGCAGAAATCACGCAGAAGCCCATTCCACATAAGCAGTCCTTTGGTTGGGGAAAATAACTGGTGCATCACCAGGTTTTGGGCACAAGAGTGCGCTGCAGTGTTACGCTATTTGAGTGATGCGCAATGAAGACAACATGGTGAGATTGAAGACCGCTTTATTTTATTTTTATTTTTTTTAATATAATAATTTTGATATTTAAGATGGCCTTCAAATGTATTCTACTTCATTTACTTTTCTTGTAACCCATAAAGCACAAATACAATATGGCAACAGGATAAACATTTTGGCATGACAATAATTGTGAAGCAAAATAATTAGGCCTTTTGGATATCAGTAACACAGTCAGACACGCTATGCGGTTAATTGACCCAAAGACACACGAAACACAATCATCTAAATACTTTTGCTAAAGTCTTTATGAAAACGGACGACAGTACCTACACATACGGGTGAGATGTACAGACTACATGCTGCATGTTGGCTACGTACCAAAGAAAGAGAAACAATTATCAGAGCAATTACGTTTTATTTTACATTTAGCCTAAAGTCTAGTTTTACCCGCACATTTTTGGGAACCTCCTTTTTACATAGCCTATGTAATTTTTTTCCTTAAATAAAAGTCCAAAAACACGTTCTTCAATTTTGCAATAAATCACATGTCTGGGACACCACGGATGGGATGTGTATCCCCCCTCTTCTTAAATAATAAGATGTGTCTGGGCACCTCCCCTGGGACTCGGGGGGGGTTGGGGGGAGGCTCCGGTCTGTGGAGCACCTCTGAAATCTACGACTTCCCGGTCCCTATAGCAACGACCGCTGTTGGTCTTAGTCTGGGTGCGCTGGGCAGACGGACATAATTAATGTAATCATATAGACGTGTCAGCCTTGTCACCTTAACCCCCCATTCGCCAAAACCAGACACTCTCCCAGACCTCGCGGAGGAGGGGGGGGGTGGAGGTCTCTTGATTCTGTGTAAAATTGCAACGTGTCTGGAGTTTTTTTTTGGGGGGGGTGTCTCCGATATGCATACACAATGTATGGGAATAAAGGGGAGGGGCTTGCATAGAAAAAACGCACGAGGACGCGACTCTGAGCAGCTGTTTGGCCCCAGACCTACCACATTGATGTTCGACGTTCCCGCCGGCATCGCGTGAACGTTTCTCTGCCGCTCTCAAGATTAAACACGGTCTTATTTCAGAGGGAGTGGTCAGCTTTTTTGCGCATCATTCATCGTAGTTTCATGTGGTGTTAAAAAAAAGGTTGTCTGGCAGCCCCCCCCCCCCCCCCCCCCGTAAAATCCATGAGAAACGCATTTGTGTGGCACCAGTAAAAGAGGCTAATCTGGGAGAAGCTTTCCCAGCGCACGTCTCAACGGCAAGTCTCGCGGAAGAGGGCCAGGGGCCCTTATTTGGCGCGATAAGCATCCAGCACGTGGATCAACCGATCGGGGATTACTGTGTTGGAGGGTTTGACTTGCTCCTGATAACGCATCTTTTAAAATCTTTTAAACCTTTTTTTATCGCTCCAAAGTACCAATCGGTGGTTTCTTTAATCACGTAACGTGGCCAAAGAATAAATTCGAAACCAGCGTTAAACGTACACGCCGTCCTTTCAAGAGTAACATATTTCTGGCAAGGCTGCGATGTCTCTGTATCACAACACCAGGGCCAAATGATTAAATTATAACACCAGTATAAAATGCATACATCATTGCCACCATCACTTTTCAGTAATTTTTTGCTGTAATGTAATAAAATGATTTATTGTAAACCATAGATTTCACAATAGGTGAGTTTACACTCATTGTAAAAATGAAAATGTCAGTTCATCCACTGTGTCGTCAAATTCGCTATGTTTGGTAGTCTATTCCTTGATTTAGTTTTTTTCCATTTGCACCAAAACACTAGGAAATAAATCTGATGGATTTTAGCCAGTAGGAGAGCCACAGGCCAACATGAATGTAGGCTCGCTCTGAGTTTATATTATGAAAATGAATATTTAATTATTATAGATAGCGGACACCCACCACTGCAAAGTATAATACTTCTGTCATTATAATTAGGATCAAGGTCACCAACAGAGCACTTAAATGATAGGGCAAGTGCACGGAGGTGGCGGTGTCAGACGTGATTGTGACCTCACAGGTGATTATGACCTCACAGAGAACAGGACAGGACATTGGGCATCATCAGGACTGACCAGTTCCTGGCAGTAACAAGGGAATTCTGTTGTACACTGAACTGTGAGGTCACAAAACCACAGTAGTCCAAAGATCATTAAACAGCCCCACTGCCGGCTAGACTAATGGCACACTCCCTGACCCCCAGGGGTCAAAGGGTGAAGGTAACCTCTTTGACAGGTCATCTCCTTGTCTGTGTTAAAAAGGGTTTTGTCTTCCTGCCATTTTCACCCTCACTGACCGCACCATGGTCAATTACAGCAACTTAATTGGTGCTTGTTAAATGCCTTTCATGAACCCCAGTGCCATCAGCCCCGGAAAGAGTAGTCAATAAACAAGTAAACATGCACTTGATTGTCACACAATGGGCATGGTCACCATAGCCCCTGTAGTTACACATGAGCTGTTAAAACAATATAACCACTGAAAATTTTAAAATAGCAGAAATATATCCATAAATTCATAAACAATGCACGTTTGAAATGTAACAGTTAAGCTAAAAAAAAAAAAAATTATAAAAACATTTCAGAATTTCTTCTCTACCATTATGGGACTTAAGCTGAATGGTTTTAGTCAAACATCCAGTTCTGATATAACAGTGCTTAGAGCTGGTGGGGAAAACATTATTGGTGTGAAATATTTGCACAGCCGCGTGGCGCATTATCTATGGAACTGGGCTGGTAACGCGGAGGTTGCAGGTTCGATTCCCAGGTGGAGCGCTGCCCTCGTACCCTTGAGCGAGGGCACTTAACCTTTCTAAGGTGTGAGATCACAAATGTGCGGTTAGAATGTTCTTAACTGAACATTCTAATGCTGGCGTCAGAATCACTGCCGGTAAGTGAGAGGATGGAGTTCTAGAACACTGACTAAAATTATTATTATTATTATTTTTTTTAAACCTGCTCTTCAAAAGCTTTACTTAAATAGCTTCAGTAAAATATCCCACTGTATAAATGGGTTGCATGTAAAAAAAAAAAAAAAATTGCTATTTGTGCGAGTCACTGCGATATAGGAGCATCTGCTGAGTAACTAAAATGTGTTTTGCTTATCCATGGAAGTTAAAGTCTCAAAAATTTTGGAACACATAAAAACAAAATAGACCAGAGAGGACAAAAAAATACCCCCCCCCCCCCACCGCACACACACCCCCGATCCACAGTCACACGGACATGTTTCAGGGACAATTAAACAATAATGCACTCTAGGGGTGAAAGGTCACAGACCCAGACACCGTCTTATGGGATGTCACAGAGCTGAATGAACACAAAAAAAGGGGGAGGGAGGGGTGAGGGGATGGAGGGAGGGAGGGAGGGAGGGAGGGGTGGCTGTCTGGGACTGCCCGTTTCTCAGTGGCTAGACGAGTCATTGTCAGCCGTGCTCTCTCTCTCTCTCCCCCCCCCCCCCCAAAAAAAATCAGTCTGACGTTCAGCACTCCAAAGTTAAGAACCCAGCAAACCCCTTTTTAAATGGTTATTTTTCTTGAAATCCAAAAAAAAAAAACTACACAAAACATAAATTTGGGGGGAGGGGATAAAGAAACAGATAAAGCCTCTGTGACAGAGGTTCCCCTCCTCTTATTTCAACATGATTGGTCATAACATAACATAACATAACTTAACATAACATAACATAACATAACGTAACATAACGTAAGACGAGAACTAGCCGTTCAGCCCAACACTGTTCATGTATTCCTACCACTAAACTGTACTTAATGCTTAGTTTACCTAAAAGCTAGATAGTATCTAACACTGTATCAAGCTGGGCCTTGAATAATACCCCCAGTGTTTCTGCCTCCACTACATGTCCAGGCAAGCTATTCCACATACTGACCACTCTCTGTCCATTACCCAGCATTCTTACCTATCCGCCATTTAATATAATTTTCGTTGCCGACACACTAATACTGAGAGCGGCTGACTTTACCTATATTCGTTCAAGAATATTTGAACCTGCAACCCTGGAGTTAGAAGCCCAGTTCCTTACACGTGCACCGACTGCAAAATGTCATGCCACCCTGTCTTTCAGCAAGAGATAAAAAAATCTGCGGGGGATTATAGTGAATAAAGAAAAATAATAATCCGATGTCTCGCCATAGAACTTTAAAACACCACATTATTTTATTTTTATGAAACCACACAAGCCAGCACACACACACACACACACACACTGCCAAGCTATAAAACATCACACAGGGCTCACGCATCATGCATTCAAACGTTTAAATAAATAAATTTCTGCCTCATGCACGTAAACAACATATCTGATTCTACACTAAAACCCCGATTCACACGATCCGATAAAATGCAGCTTGCATTGTTAGCGCTCTTTCAAATTTCACAGAGGCAAGTTCGCTTAAATTAACATACGGAAAGAACACGCAATCACAAACCAAACACGAGCAACTCAACGTTTGGCTGCAGTTACCTACGTGCTAACCTGAACTGAACATTAAATAAATAGTGTCATAAAGTGATAATAAATAAACGAACACCCGCCCAGCATCAGCAGGCTATTTTAGTGCATCTCAGTGAAACCCTGATTGGCTGCATTTGCTGCTCGTCTGTAATAGGAACCTCCTCATTTCACCTGATTGGCCCACTGTGGTCAGGGCAGAGTGGGGTCACCAGGGCAGGTAAGTGGTGTCACTGGGGAAGGTGGGCGGAGTCACTGGAGGTAGGTGGAGTCACTGGGGAGGTTGAGGGGAGGGTCACTGGAGAAAGGTACACAAAGTTTCTGGGGGGAGGTAGTTGTGGTCATTAGGTAAGGTGGGTGGGGTCACGGGGGGGGGGGGGGGCGTGGCTCCCGCTCAGTTACCAATGAGGTACTGGTGGAAGTAGACCCCGAACAGGCTGCTGATCACCTGACAGGCCGCCACCCACCAGGTGAGGAAGGCGAAGAGGCCCCGGCAGAACACGGGCGAGACGATCGAACGGAGCGCGCTCAGAGACTCCAGCAGCTGCGCCACGGCCGCCGCCACCTCGTCCTCCGCCTCGGCCCCGCCCTCCGCTTCCCCCGCCGCCGGAGGGGGCGGAGCCACCGCGGGAAACCCCGCCTCCACCGGAGACACGCCCGGCACATCGGGGACCAGGCCCCAGGAGAAGTCACCTAAAAAATAAAAAAAAAAACAGATTTCATTAATCTGCCGATGGGCAAATTTCCATTTTTTTCCCACCCCGTTCCCTCCCTCCATCCCCAGGGGGCGCTATTCCTTACCCAGCGATTTAAGAGCGAGTGTAGAGAAGAGCAGGAGCAGGATAGGGGTCAGGTACTGCAGGGTGACCACGGACAGGTAACAGAACACTCGCGTCACCTGCAGGAGAGGAGAGAGAGCAGCGCTCAGAGCTGGCCTGGACGAACCCGCTAACTGCTAACTGCTCTACCACTCGAGCGCACTACCGCTCTATTACTCTATCACTCTATGGTTCTACAGCTATAACCCTCTATCACCCTACCGCTCTACTGCTCTAACACTCTACGGCTCTATGGCTCTATCACTCTATCACTCTATCACTCTATGGTTCTATCACTCTACCGCTCTACCACTCTATCGCTCTATCACTCTGTCAATCTACCACTCTATGGCTCTATCACTCCATCAGTCTATCACTCCACTACTCTATCGCTCTGTCACTCTGTCACTCTGTCACTCTGTCACTCTATCACTCTATCACTCTATCACTCCACTACTCTAACCCTCTATCATTCTACCACTCAATATAACAGCCAGCTGTTGCTCTTTAATTATAGGTTCAGTTCAGTCTGTTTTCCATTCTGACAGATCCACGTATGGTTTTCGGGGGGGGGCCCTGAATACCCCCCCCCCCCGCTCACCTTGCGCTGGATGTCGATGGCGGGGATGCGGCCCGCCTCCCTCCTCATCTGCTCCACCCACTTCTGCGCCAGGTGGAGGTAGGCCTGCAGGTGGCAGCGCGTCAGCGCCAGCCTCAGGAGGCAGAGCGCCACCACCGCCCACAGCCGCACGCTGCTAAAGGTGGAACTGGGGATGCTGGGCAAGGGGGGGAAGGCACACAGATCAGGAATCACCGGCGCCACCTTAAATATCTGAATATTAAATTCGTTTTTTTTTTTTTTTTTTTAAACAGCTGTGTGGGCGGGACCGGTACTCACAGGGTGACGGTCGTCTTTCCCATTGGTGCGTTCGCCAGGAAGTCTCGAGCGATTGGCTTCACCCACAGCATCAGAACCAACACGGGGGACAGGAAGCTGATGTGCAGGAGGATTCTGGGAAATCGGGGAGGGTGAGGTTAGCCAGGTGAGCACAGTGTACAGAAATAAAAACCTGACAGAACGGACAATCACCATTTCTGTAAGAAAACGTATCAAGACCGGAGAGGGAGAAAACCAAGAAGAATATTAAAAAATTAACAAATGACTCATCAAAAGAATGATTCCCTCAGGTTTCTTTAACTATGCAGAAACAAACATTTCTGTTTAAGATTACATTTAGAACAAAAAAAAACATGACCGTGACCGAAATGTTGATTTGTGCTACAGCTCAATGAAAAACAGCAGTCTCCACAGCCGCTAGTATTCTAGA
Source organism: Anguilla rostrata (assembly GCF_018555375.3). Taxonomy (NCBI): domain Eukaryota; kingdom Metazoa; phylum Chordata; class Actinopteri; order Anguilliformes; family Anguillidae; genus Anguilla; species Anguilla rostrata. The sequence goes on from NC_057935.1 coordinate 57,811,897, forward strand.
ACATCAGCTGCTAGTATTCTAGAACATCAGCCGCTAGTATTCTAGAACGTCAGTCTCTAGTATTCTAGAACGTCAGTCTCTAGTATTCTAGAACGTCAGCCGCTAGTATTCTAGAACATCAGTCTCAGAATTTGTCCGCGGGAGTGTTCCGTACTTCATGACCGGTCGGCCCTCGTTCATTTCGACCGCGTCCAGGTGGGTCTGGGCCAATCGGAGGCCGGGGAAGGCGAGCAGGGCACCAATGAAAGCGCAGACGGTCGCCAAAGCCAGCTTGACGGACAGCTTGGTGACCGGAACCCTGTAGAGCAAGCCCACAAAAAAAACTCTTAAAACAACCAAGGACCTGTTTTTTCAAAAGCACTCCAACTCATTTAATACACATGCTCTGGCACTCAACACCGAGTTGCCACTGTCAGAAGTGAACCACAAAGACAGAGCTAAAGATATTTCATGAGCCTGTTTTGGAGTTCGTTAAAGATTACACCTTTACAAGAAGATATTCCAAGGACACAACATTCGCAGATGGTATTACGGAGCTTTTGAGCACGATACTCACGACCACATGTAGCCTTGCTGTTTGGCAAAACTCTCCAGGTTCTCAAACAGACTAGCAAAGCCTGTTACAAGACAAAAAAACACTCCATCAATCACTTAAACCCAAAAAATCATCCTTCTGACTTAAAACTGACATTAATAACCTGAGACGATCTCCTGTGATTAATCTCAGATTAAATAGCTACACACTTTAAACCTCATCCAGAGACACATCAGAGTGTGAGGCACAGACAGTCTCAGAGTGTGAGGCACAGACAGCTTTAATGCATGAGTCACAGGCAGTATCAGAGTGTGAGGCACAGACAGTATTAGTGCATGAGGTACAGACAGTATCAGAGTGTGAGGCACAGACAGTATTAGCGCATGAGGCACAGACACCATTAGCGCACGAGGCACAGACACCATTAGCGCACGAGGCACAGACAGTATTAGTGCACGAGACACAGACAGTTTCATTGCAGGAGACACAGACAGTATCAGAGTGTGAGGCACAGACAGTTTTAGCGCACAAGGCACAGACAGTATCAGAGTGTGAGGCACAGACAGCATTAGCGCATAAGGCACAGACAGCATTAGCACACGAGGCACAGACAGTTTTATCGCAGGAGGCACAGACAGTATTAGTGCATGAGGCACAAACAGTATTAGTGCATGAGGCACAGACAGTATTAGTGCAGGAGGCACAGACAGTATCAGTGCAGGAGGCACAGACAGCATTAGCGCATGAGGCACAGACAGCATTAGTGCAGGAGACACAGACAGTATCAGAGTGTGAGGCACAGACAGCATTAGTGCACGAGGCACAGACAGTATTAGCGCATGAGGCACAGACAGTATCAGAGTGTGAGGCACAGACAGCATTAGTGCACGAGGCACAGACAGTATTAGCGCACGAGGCACAGACAGCATTAGTGCACGAGGCACAGACAGTATTAGTGCACGAGGCACAGACAGCATTAGCGCGTGAGGCACAGACAGTGCCGGCGCAGGAGGCACAGACAGTATTAACGCACGAGGCAGAGACAGTGTCGGGCGTACCCGGCTCCAGGCCGAACTCCAGGTAGTCCTCCCGCACCACCAGCACCAGCATGGCCACCAGCAGGAAGAGGAAGCCGAAGGCCAGGCACACCGAGCGCTCGCCGCCCTCCTCTGAGCGGAAGTAGTGGCTCATCAGGGTGTACAGGGTCTTCCTGAGGTCATGGGGTCAAGGGTCGCGGGGTAGGGGTAGGCGTATAACACAGCATACTGCTCCAGTGTGGGGTAAGTACAGCGTTCTGCTCCAGTGTGGGGTAATTATACCATTCTAACTCAGTGTGGGGTAAATAAAACTTTCTGCCTGGGTATTGGTGTAAATACACCATTCTGCCCCACCATGGGGTCATTTTAGCATTCTACCTCGTTGTGGGGGCAAACACTGCATTCTACCCCAGTACGGGAGAAAGCACTGCATTCTGTCCAACTGAGGGGTAATTACAGCATTCTACCATACTGTGGGGTAATTACAGCACTCTACCATACTGTGGGGTAATTAAAGCTTCCTGCCCCGGTGCAGGGTAATTAGCCCAGAGCGGCAGGGTGGAGGATACAGGCAGAAGAAGATGGTCAGCACGCACCAGATGGCGCCGATGTTGACCTCCTTGCCGGCGTCCAGGGCGCAGTAGTACCCCTCAGTGAACAGGTACACCCCCATGGCGTACACGGCAAAGTCCACCAGCCACTGGTACTCCAGGAAGAAGCGTAGCACTGCCGACGGACAGGGACGAATTAGACACTCTGAATCAGGGTCATCAGTAATACTGATCCACCCCATTTAACAGCACACCCTTTCACTGCTACAACTGCCCCTTATAGAGGGGTCTTCATGGTGCCTGATGAGAATAATAACATTCAAAATCTATTAAACTAAACAAAAATGGACTCAAAATAAAGAATCAAAACTGAGAGGAGTGAGCGCAGGAGGATAGGTGAGTCTAAAGACCTGATAAGAGGGAGCCGTTTAATAATGGATCTCAAACTTTTTAATATCAGGACACAAATTAGAGATGTAATGACGTTCAGGGACCCCTCGAACGCACATATTCGTGCGGCCTAGTGGACAGCAGACCCATTCCGGGACCCACCTCACACAGCCCCGAGGCCCGCTGTGGGTCTGTGGACTGTGACGTGTTTTGTGTGCGGAACGCTCCTCCTGATAATGGGAGTGTGGTGTGCACCAGGACTGTGGCCACGCCCACTTACCCAGAGCGTCCAGGACCCCCACGGGCGTGGCCTCCAGGTGGAGCTCGATGTCCCTGGGCACCGTCAGCGGCTTGCTCTCCGCCGGCCCGTTCTGTCGCCTGGGAAACGGGGAGGGAGGTCGGCCGTGATTGGGGGAGAGCACAGGCACGAGGCTTTGGGCGGAAAATGGGCCCGCAAAAATGGGCGGAACCAGCAAGCAACTCGCCGAATCGGAGCAAAGAGTTTAAATTAATTTAAATGTGACAACGCCGTGTTAAACATGAGCAGCCACTGCCAGTGTCTCTGTGGCGATTGTGTTAGGCCCCTCCCCTGCAGTATTAGGCCCCTCCCCTCCTGTATTAGGCCCCTCCCCTCCTGCTCGTACCTGTCTCTGCGGTTCGGCCTCGGCGCCTGCTTTCCAGCCAGAGCGCACAGCTGCTCCTCTGATGGGTGCTTAAAACGAAGGAGACTGGAGAGGGAGGGAGGGGGAGAGAGAGGGAGGGAGAGAGAGAGAGAGAGAGAGAGAGAGAGGGAGGGAGAGGGGGGAGAGAGGGGAGAGAGAGAGAGAGAGAGAGAGGAGAGAGAGGGAGATAGAGAAGGGGGGAGAGGGAGAAGGAGGGAGGGGAGAGAGAGAGAGAGAGAGGGAGGGAGGGGGAGAGAGGGGGAGATAGAGAAGGGGGAGAGAGAGAGAGAGAGAGAGAGAGAGAGGGAGAGACAGAAAGAGAGACAGAGAGAGCGAGGGAAGAAAAAAAAATTTTGTTCAGTGTTGAACTGAGAATGCTTGTTATTTTTATTGTGAAGAGATCATAATGCATGTTCTGAATATTTTACTGAATGATCTCAGTTAATGCATCGTTTCTGAAAGAATTTTACTGGTGTCTACAGGTTCAAGCATTGGGTATAAGGACAGGCTGACTGAGCCATGTTACCATGTGGGGGTGAGGGACAGGTGAACGGACCAAGTGTGTGGACCAGGTGTGTGGACCAGGTGTCTGGGACAGGTGATTGGACCAGGTGAGCTGTCCAGGTGTGTGGGACAGGTGTTTGGGACAGGTGAGCGGACCAGGTGAGCTGTCCAGGTGTTTGGACCAGGTGAGCGGACCAGGTGCGGTGCCTACCTGCCGTTGCATAGGAGCCAGCGTGCGAAGGACAGGTGAGGGGCCATCCTCTGCATGACGCTGGCCGCCAGGAGGCTGACCACCAGCTGCACCCCCATCAGGGCCTGGGGGGGGGGGGCAAGGGGGGGTTCACACCACATCTGACCCCTGAGAACAGCTCGCTAAACACAGCTACTCAAATCAATCAATTTCTGCCCAAACCAGTAAAACAGAACCACAACCACAGAGCCACCAGTGAACCTAGAGCTGGGCCAGGAGGGCTGTATCCGGTTACTGGTTACTGGTTACTGGCCCTAATTACTTAGTCAGCCCCAGCAGTTACTCCATCTGACATGTCAGCTACATTTCCTGATATGCGCATGAATGACAGGCGAAGACTGTTTCCTGCTCCTGTACGTAAAAACCTGCTCAGCCCTGAGTTAACTACTTAACAGACACCCCATAGCTTAAGAAAACAAACAACAAAAAAAAACTGTGAAACACAGCAGATGCACTGCAAGAGTGTGAAAATGCAAACACTGAAACCAGGAAACGCATCTCCTGGAGAATCTGCATTAAGAGACGTGTTAAAAAAACCCCTTGATGTGTTAGACTGTTGGACAACACTAACTTGATACCTGGACACAGTCTTTTACAGTAACACATAACTAGGGGTACGGTATGTAAAATTTACTTTGTAAGATTTTCCCTGGAACGGATAAAACCCCCCACATACTGTACACACACACACACACACATAGTTTAACTGGAATCCTATTCACCAATGTAAGTCATTTTCATGCAACTGTAATTGATTTCTATGAATGAAGTCAATATGTATCTTACCAGCAACTAAGTTTCAAGCAATAGCTGTTACAGTAACTGTAACTGTTAAATAACTGTTACAGCAGTCAGGAGAAAACACCAACCCACTGTAGCGACTGTAGAGAGCTTGGACACTAAAAATAAATATAAAAAACATCTCACCATTTTTCTTTAAATCGTCTTTTAACGCTCGGTGGAAAGCAAGCTCGTGTCTCAGTCTTGGCGGAGCGCTTGCTAGGTACACGTGTAGTTTAAATCTCTCTCAACAGCTGAGGCTGTCATCTTGACAGAACACGCTCCAGAGCGAATTCCGTTCGGTCAGCCTACTTCTCGTGGTGATTGGTGGAGCTATTCTAAACACCCAATGACATATCAGCGCGAGAACCCATGCGGACCAATCTCCACGAGCGAAAGAGGATTCGGAAGTCTGGGATCGAATACAATTCTAAAAGGCTTCTGGGAAGTGAAGTTCGTTCATTGGTTGCGGTCCCGAGCGCCAGTGCGAAGGCTTAAGTATGTCCCGAAAGTTTACTGCCTGAGAGTTAACCGGCAGCCTACAGTTTTCGCAATTGCTTGTAAGTTGAAACGATAATACGTCATAATTATCTTTAATGTTTCGCTGAGATAGAACAATTTATGACATTGCAGTTAGTGTATTTTATTTTATTGTATTTCAAAGCCAGGTTAGCATGAAGTACAGCAATATGTATTCATGTTACAGATCTATTGACATTGCAGTTATGTGTATGGTTCTTCCTTTGCCCTTGCGTGACCTCACTAGCTGGGCGTACTTTCTTGCACCTGTCTCCACCGTAATGTGACCCCTTCCGCCCATCTCCCATACTATTTCGCCATGTGTCTCGCCTGCGGTCCGTGTGCCACGTAGCAAGTGCTATTTTTAAGAATGGAAGAAGTGTATCAGAGCCAATACGCTTAGCAAGAAAGCGCATAAATCAGTGACAGGCATCTAGGGCCGAATCCGTTAGTGGTTTCCATGCCAACTTCTGGCCTTAATTTCTTAATTAGCCCAATAAATTTACACAATCTGACGTTTGGCTACATATCTTAATAAACGCATGAATGACAACCGAAGACGGTTCTCGTGCCCCTATATGAAACGTTTTACTATGCAGCGAATTAGCTCACAGAACCTGGTCAATAGGTGGGAACAAAAACCTGCACCTGCCTTACCGGAACGGAACTGCCGACCTTTGGCCTTTATGGGCCGCCGTTGATATTGGAACTAGGCCTGCACTGCAGCCTTCCGCGTGAGGCAGGAGCATCCAGTTTATCTTCTGGGAAACGCTGTCGTCCCGGTTTGCAACTTGCTAGATGGGTACGTTACGGACTAACAAGTGTGTGAATTGTTACCAAATTTGGGGCTGTATTCAATCAAAATTTGTCCTTAACTTTGAATTAAAATGAAACGCAAGCATTAGACCTATATTTCTTTCTTTCTTTTCAAATTCAGCTTGGTCAGCCAGGGAGTTTTAGTGATTTCGGAACTCACGAAGCTATGCTTAATGTGAACAGAAAATAATTATCGCTTCTATTTGTTTGTGAAAGTTAAGGACAATGATTGAATCTCGTTTTTACCGACTTGTCATTACAAGGAGGAGTATACGCAGGGGACCTAGAAGATTGAGTCTGGAAACCGTGAGGTTATATAGTTCAGTCACTGCTGTGTTTTGGGCAGGAAGGAATTCGGCCAGGCACAGCGTGATCGCGTCTGCTAATAACTGCAGACCGGAGCCGACGCAGTTCTCAGGGCTGTTATTTTGAGTGCTAACCGTTAAACTCGGATCATCAATCCAAAATGATTTAGGGCGAAAACGTGAGTATTGATTTCGTCCCTGAGTTAGCGCAACGATGCACTATTCTTTAGTGTTATCCACACTCCCAACTATTTTTTTTCTTGTGTGCCAGGTATTTGGCCAGATTTTTAAAAAATAAATAGTGATTGCAGACCTAATGTTTACTAGTAATGTAATAAGTAACAATACCTGCAATATTCATAATATAATGCAGGAATAAGATGTATTTATTGTATTTAAGTACACAGTGCTCCTATATTGTTGCTTATGGGCAGTGGCAGTATCCCCTGGGGGAGCTACATGTACTTAGATTTTTTTGTTTTTTTTTATTTTAAAACTGCACAATTTATTTTTGTAACTGTAAATTATGGCTGGGGGGTTAGGGTAGGGTAGGGGATGTGTTATGCAGATTTGTGATGCGGTTATAGCCCTGGCTGGCTGGTCTTAGCGCCATCGCTGCTGGTGGGAGATCTGCAGAGGCTTGCAGGCCGGGATATAAATCTGTAGAGTTGCAGGCCTGGAGTTTGACTTGGCTGCCAGCTGAATAGCCCTGTTCTACACCATTTAAATGTGGGTAGCGGACGTTTTCGTGTCACTGAGTCTGTTTTTTATTGCACTTGGTGTGGATGTCTGTCTTGCTGTAAGAGTCCATTTTGTATTGCACTTGGTGTGGATGTCTGTAATGCAGCCCTGGATTTGTCACAGGCACACGCAAACCAAAATAACCAAGTTTACAGTGTGAAAAGTCAAATGTTATTCACCAAATACATTATTCCCCTCCTCCTTTTTGGAAAGGGAATTTCGTAAACAAAACTGCACAGATTAACTCCAAGCTACAGTTTTGGAACCTCAATTGTACACGGCAGTGACAGGCTAACCCCCCCCGCCCCCCCCCAGTCTTGTCACACAAGCTCCAAATACGCCTTCCTCCCCGCGGTACCTTTTGTGTCTCCTGGTTCCCACAGTCCTTAATGGCTGGCTAATTTGAATATATGCAAATGAGGCCTGCTGTCATTGGTCCCCCTCCCCCCTCCCCCCCCCCACACACATCGTCTGCATTCCGCGGTACATTCTGCACGGCTGGCTAGCGCGCTATAGCAACCGGGCAGCCCACCAAAATGTACTAGTGGGCAGGTTAGAAAAAAGTGGGGGGTGGGGAAGGATTGAATGGGGGCAGCTGAGATTCATGGGTGACATTTCAGACTTGGCCAAAGCCTCATGAGAGAAATGCGCGGTGGGGGTGGGGGTGGGGGGAGGGGTCAGTACAATCCAAACAAAAGGCACCGCTGCTGAAGACATTACGGGCCCCCGCCCCCGCCCTCGCCCCCCCCCTTCCTCCTGCCACAAATCAACCGCCAATCATGGTCAGTACCATGCCGCTGCATTGTGGGGGATCTGCTGGGAGGCGCTGGTGAAGGCTCGCTCTGTCACCTGTCCCGTCCCGTCCTGTCCTGCCCCGTCCCGTCCTGTCCTGCCCTGTTCCGTCCTGTCCCATCCCGTCCTGCCCCGTCCCGTCCCGTCCTGTTCCTCTTCCCGTAGCGCTCGCATGCTTCGTGGGTTAAAGCGAGCCGAAGTGGCGGAGCGGTTCATCACAAAAAAAGAGAAGCTTCGTATGCTGCTGACGCTAGGTGTCCACTGAACACTCTGTTTGGACAGCGTTCATTATTTTACCATATTTTTCCATTTTCTTATTTTCATCCATTTGTTTTATGTTGCATGTATAATTATTGTGGATTTTTAATTCCACTGTGAAGAACAGAGCTGCTACATTCCTGGTTTGAAATAATGTGCTCTGTAAAGTTTATTACTGTGATTATTGTTAGTGATACCAGAACAGAACCATTGAGTGTGCCTCCCTCAATACGCAAAGTGTGCTAAAAAATGTTAGCTCCCGGTCCTGTCCGAGTCGCCCCAAGCCTGCTCTTTCGCCCAGTGCTGTTCCTCTGTGTAATTGTTGTTCCAGCTGGGCTCTGTAAACTGAGGTTGCAGGTTTTATTCCCAGGCAGGGCATTGCTGGTTGTACCCTTGAGGTGTGTGGTACTTAACCTAAATTTATTTTATACTATATCCACCTGTATAAATGGATTGTTGTGTGTTTTGCACGCTTTGTATGAATGGAGCTTCGTAAGAGCTACATGACTATATGACTGGAGGTATAACCTCTCTATGAGCAGTGTGACGCACCTTCATAAGCAGTGCAAAAAGAAGCACAGCACCTGCACATAGACGGAGAGGCAAGGTCAAGTGTGGGGGTATTACAGGTGGCGTCTCTCAAAATATCAGTTTCAGTGAACTCCAAGTATATCTGTGTATTGCATAGGTGGTATTTATAGTGATATATAGTTATAGTTTATATATTATAGTTTATATAGCACCACCAGGGCCCAACCGTGGATAAGCAAGCAGACCCGGCAGGGGTCTTGAGTCTCTGGCTAGCAGCTTTGGCGGTAACTCGCGCACGTTTTTGGCTCACCCTGGCTCTCCAGGCAGGGAGGTCCACGGCCCGTTACTAGGCAGCGTCCGTGTGCATCCGTGAACGCCACAGTTGTGACGGACAGGAAGTGCAGATTTTCACAAACAGGAAGCAGTGTTCCTGATGCGGTACACGGGTTTCAGCTGTGTCAGAATGTAATGCTAAAGTATCCATCTGATAACTTTGTTATGGAATGGCTGAATCTAAGCAGGTTACTGTTTGGCCTGTGGTAAAAAAAAAAGAAAAAATTCATGTCAAAACTTTTTTTTACATTTCTATTAGTTTTCAGCGAACAGCATTGTGTAAAATACAGTCTGGTTTTATTTTTGCTTTTTACATGGATAATAGCAGGGAAAGTGTACATAATAATACATATGTAAAACTTTGAAGAAGGGCAACACTAGTTGGTTTCACAATATTTAGATTTGTGGTTATGTTTCAAAGAAATAAAATGCCCCCCTCCAAAAAAGTTTGTATATATTATTCACATTTCATCAAAATATTCAAAAAGATAATTCGTTATAACCATGAGTGAGTGTACAGCTTCCCTCGGTCTGTAGGTCGCGATTAATTCAGAAATGAGCAACAGCACGTGATCTGTAATTAACGAATTTAACGGCACGATCCGCTTGTATGACAGCGTCTGGCACTGGTACTAAAACCTTACAGACATTATTTTCATAACGTTTGCATTGTGAAAGGAAATTGTATAATGACCAATGGACATACTGTAGAAATGCCTTATATTATTAGAAAGACTTTGGTTTGAGAGCATATTGTGCTTTTTTAGCGTAAGATTGTATGGCATGCAAATGTTGTTTAGATTATGAAGCTAATTTGTTTTTTATTGATTTCTATGGACAGACGCGCAAATGGGTTAAATCCATCGCTTTCAATACAACGCTCAACCTCCAACTTAAGTCGTGCTTTAGTTGTAAAATTATTTGTGTCATTCTTTCCACGTTTATTATTATTATTATTATTCATCCCAAACATTTTCTTATTTATTATGAATGATGAGGGCCAGTTTGACTGCGGTCAGACAGTGCGGTCGTCTGGCGCGCGGGAGGTCGACACCCCTCCGCGACAATAATGAATGCTGAATTCCTGGGTTCTCTGCAAAGCTATGCAGTGCACGTGCTCCAAGTGTTTTTTGTTTTTTCTTTGTTTAAAAAAAAAAAAAGTTCATTACGTCGAATATTTCTGGTTTTATTGTTGTTCTCGTTTTAGCCGTCTACATTTATATATAGGATACTGCCATGGTCGTTATTAAAAAAAAAAAAAAAAGTATTATAAAACTCCTAAATTGCAGTGCTGACAATTGAATTGTTAAAACAACAAAAGTAATAATGCTGGAGAATAATTAGCATTTTCTTATGATCACAAGTATAATACAAGTTTGATTGTTTATTATGATTGAGTTTATTATTTTATTATAGTTATTATTTTTGGTTGCATTGGAAGTATCCGTGGGGCCTCATTGTAAAAGTAGTATTAGTTGCGTCCATGGCATAGCAGAGTTTATTTATTTATTTATTTATTTTTAATCACATTTACACTTAATGAAAACGGAATAAATACGTCCACTGAATTCGATGCTGTTTTTTTTAAGTGTAGCTTTTTGACATGTCATGCAAGCAGTAGTAAATCAAATAAATGAACAAAATCTGGCAAAAACTCGGAATTGCTCTGTAGTGTTTATTTCACAACAATTTACAAAAGTCACTATTTTGGCAATTTAGAAACTAATTTAATTGCCATTACTAATTTGAAAAGAAAAACTGTTACAGCTAATTAAGTTATAAATGATGATATTTGTAGTAACGTGTTTTTTTTATGTTAAAATTGTTATTTCTGTGTATATACAAACTATATCTAGTGCTCGGCTGTACAGATATGCAAAGATTTAAATGGAACGTTTGATTCCATTTTGTTAATTTTTTTTTCTGGCACATTCTTGTAAGTAGAAATGCCTCGGAATGTTTGTGGACATTGCTGGAGAAATGGCTAAAATATTTTCACCCTCTTCGACGCAGTTTAGAACGGGGTCCAGGGTCTGCGCGCGCTGAATTGTAATTGGCCACAAGTTGCGGCGCAGACTTCAGTTTTTGAGCTTGAACTTGACCGTCGGAATTGCATGGGAAAGGAGACGCGAATTTGCCCCCGTCTTTTATGTGGCGCGAGTTGTTAAGACTGATGTCAACCTGATTATCATAAGATTCAGCCCGTTTCTAATTAAAGGACAGGAGCAGTCGCGAGCTGGTCTTTTCTCACGGGAGGCGTGGAGACACCCAGCAGCTCCGTCCGCGAGAAGCGCAAACGGACGCCTAACTGGTAAGATATCTATAATATAATTACTTTGGAGAAGTACGTTTTTAAAGACTGTCTAGGACAATGGAGCATATTAAATGCATACGAAATATTTATATTTATCTTAGGATAAATTATTATTATTACAAGGTTGTAAAGCCACACTGTGTTTTGTGCGAGGACATTTCAGAGTTTTTGGAGCGCGTGCGACTCGCGCCGCAGTCAGCTCGAGACATTACATGCAAGGGCCGTAGTTTTGCTGGCTTTGTTGCTGGTGTTTATTTGTTTGGTGATAGATTAATAGTTATGCATTTTCTGTTTTCTTTGTTTTTTTTTTTTAATTAAAATTTAAATAACTTTTTTAAATTTATTTTTTAATATCAAAGTATTTTTGTGCACAATTATGGTCCTAAACATGCCTGTGTACTGTTCACTGAAATGTGTCTCTGTCCATTCAGCAGAATATCCTGTTGCACTGCAGTTGATAAACATTGATCTTTTAAAATTGCAATTCTGTATTTTTACATGTCAGGAATTATTAGCAGACATTCAAATTGCTGAGATTTGTGTGAATAAATTGAGTAGGTAGAAAACGGGCATAACTGTCGCACGACAATACCGTCATTGGAAAATGAACTGTGATAAAGTATATCTTTTTCAGCGTACTTTTTATGGCGTATTGGGCAAAGTCTGTTATAACACAGTTGAATTAATACGGAACATGTTTGTGTAATCAGTGTAATTGTATGCACTGCTAGTACAGATGAATATGGCTATATAAGCCTGCATGCTCTTTGGATCAAATACCATGACACTTTTCAAATAAGTGATGGAATCTCATAAGGCATTGCTTTCTGTTGGCTCTCTGACTCTTGACCCTTGACCCCATAACTGGATCTGGACTGACACCCATGAACAATAGCTCAACAGTGAAGGTATATTTGTCTGTTAAAGATTTACATGATTCATATTCATCAAAGCCTTGTTTCGAATCAGAACATTTGCTCATTTGTAGAGCATAAAGCATTTTAATTTCATTACAGATTTGTAAGACAGGGCCAGACCTTGTTCATTTTCCTTGAAGTGAAAATGCCGAAATATTTCAAAGAATTCTTTCTGTGTGTGTTTCACACTCACTCCAGATTGAAATTATACTATTTTGAATTTTATAATACAGCTAGAGAAAGCACATTTGTTCAAATCTGAAAATCATTTTAAGAACGCAAAATGAGATTTTCTTTGTAGTAGTTTATTTTATCTCAATCTTGCTCAGTTTAAAATTTATTACACCATAATTCACTCAATCAAATTTGTTGCTTGTTTCATCTTAAAAATAAGTGCAAAAACAACTTAATTCTAGTGATTACTGAATTTACCAAGTGCTGTTTGGGGGGGAAGAAAGTCTATTTTTGGAATTAAATTGTGAGATTAAAAGAAGTTCACATAAGCTGATTACATATTTTCAAAGAAAACATATTGTTTTTATGACATTAATGGAAAGGTTCATAAGAATCATTTTAAGTAGGCCTTATTACAACAAAGTGCTTGATTTTTAATTTAAGTTATACATTTCTACACTCTCAAAGCAGATGTTAAAAACAACACATAGCATGTCATTTTTTAAACAATCCTCCATGTATAGTTACTTTCAACACAATCTGTTTTTAAAACATCTCCCTTCGGAACTCATAAATTGCATATTTGTAACACAAAATGTGTTGACAGTAACGTAAGTAGTAAGACGCAGTGTGTATTATCACATCTTTTTTCAAAGTGTACACTATTTTGTTAAATATTATTAAACCATACTTTTTGTTTATTTGAAGGACTGCCCAGTTTATCGTATATCGTACATAAAGACAAAGCAAACTGCAGTTGAAATGGGGATTACTATTTTTTGTTTCCACAAAAGTGTTTGTATCAAAAGTGTATCAGTAATTACCTGTATGAACTGCACTTGAACTTCAGTCTGTCACTTACCAATCATTCTCCAGTGAGAATTTAAGAGGTAGAACAGAAATAATACTATTGCCTTTGGATTTGACATGGTGCATCAGTTTTGTGCTTTTTGTAACCAAAACACGCTCTCAATTTATCTCTTGTAAAATAACAGGACCGGTCACTTTGGCTCAAAGGCATCTTGCTAAATATGTCTTGGCTAAATTCTAAATTGTTGTGTGTATTCCTGTCTTTCCACGTCAATTCTCCTTCGTACCCCCCCCCCCCCCCCCCCGTGAACTTGGGTTGGACGAGTGCAACACTGCGGCTGTCTGTCCTTTTTATTTGTTTCTTACAGTGAGCCATTCATTTGTTAGCATCCTGCGCAAGGGTCACAGGCAGAACTGCAGCCACGTTAGCTGGCAGCAATTTCTGGGAGTGGAACGTGAAAGAAAATCTCCTCAGCACGCGGGATGTGTTCTCTCCTCCAGCCGTGCTTTATTAAATAGTCAGCTTAGTTACTTATTATCGTGCGGCCTGCATAAATCAGGTAATTTTGAAAGTTACACTGCTGTGGTGTTTTTCTGTTACTGTATCAAATGCAGGCTTATCTTATTGGCCAATATAAGAGTAAAGACATCAATATTAAAAGGTGTATTAATTGAAGATGTGCGGATTTCCTGTCTGTCAGATTTAGAAATGATTGGGACTGTGAGACAGTAGTAGACGTCTTTCCACAAACATATTCAAATATATATTTTTTAAAGATACTTTCTCTTTTTTTGTTTGGTTAATTTTTAACACATTTTTACAAATGGAGGGTGAGGATATATAAACGTGTTTCTGTTCCACTTGGCACGGAGAACTGTGTTGTGTTTACACCGCGGTCTGGTGGCAGGATAGTTGTTTACCTACTGGCCCTTTCCCCCTCCTTTTCTCTAAAATGGCGGGCGGGGTGCCATGTTGGCACGGGGGGGAGGCGGAGTCTGTGCTTTTAATGGTGTCACAGGGCTTAGAGTCAGAGCGATGTCTGGGCCTACATCTTCAGCAGTCAGACCCTCTGGCTGCGGCAGGTCCGTCTGCCAGGGATCGCACTTGCGGCCTTCTCCATTTCCTGTGTAGAGAAAACAGCAATTTCAGCTGCCATTTTCCGAAAATTCATCTCTTATGGGTGGGCGGGAGGTGGGCGGTGGGTGGGGTGGTTGGGTTCTGCTTGACGACTGGCACAACGTTCCCGCTGAATTCTGTGTTCTCGGGGCGGTTCCTCTGAACGTCGGTCGCGTGCAAATTTACATTCCAAAGGAGGCGAGTTCTCGAAAGACGTGTACACGCATGAACCCCGTCCCCACTCTCTGCTCCTGCCATGCACCCCCATTCTCATGGTGCAGCGCTGACTGCTAGTCAGGTTTTTCCAAAATCGGAATTCGGGGGGTACCTGAACAGGAGACCCAGGCGATTGTTCTTGGGGAAAAAAAAAAAAAAAAAAAAACCTATTCATTTTTTCATGAATTACATATTTCAGGCTTTCGGAATTTTAAAAAAATAAATGCAAATCTCGTATATGATTTACTCATCCTTTGTAATAGTGTGATTTCATGTCTTTTTTTATCAATAATACGTGCATTCCAATTGTCATCTAGACACACTTGCGTACGCCAGTGTGTTAAACAGACTGTAGTGGGTGTTGGATAAAAGGGATCGAGGGTTAGCCGTTTTATTGAAGTGGGTGTCCTCATTTTAGGGATCTTGTTATTTAAAAGGTTTTGGAAACTCTGGAATCCCCTGAATTCAATCTAGCTGCAGTGCCCTCTACTCTTCAACTCAGTCATAAAATTAGGCAGGTTGTCATTCTCCACTGACGTGTGCAACACTAGTGCGTTTGGAAGTGTGAAGTCCAGTAGGCAGGGTGAAATGATTACTTTGCTTACAGGGATGGCTCACATTTTAAATATTACATCCACTTTAGTTCGTCTTTGATTGTCCTGTTTGGTTTTTGTGTGCGATGAAGGATATTTTCAGTGCTTACAGACGTTTTGGAAGATCGGCTGGCTGTCCAGCGGTGGCTTGTGAAGCCGTCATATTCAGGTGTTTGTGGTGTGAAGCAAGAAAATGCTCTTCAGGTAACTCCAAAGAAACTTTGACAGTGCTGTTGTGTTTCCATAGGGTGTACACATGAGCATATTTGCTTCAGTGGTTATTCACAATTGTAAACGTAAAAAATAACTTTTTATATTCTGCCAGAAATTCAGTCCTACCCAGTCCTAAAATGGTGCTGCTCTTGCAGCAGTGTTGGTAGGTGTAGCAGTGTTGATAGGTGTAGTAATGTTGGTACAGTAGGTGTAGTAATGTTATTAGGTGTAGTGTAATGTTGGTAGATGTAGTAATGTTGGTAGGTGTAGCAGTGTTGGCATGTGTAGTAATGTTGATAGGTGTAGTGTAATGTTGGTAGCTGTAGCAATGTTGGTAGTTGTAGTAATGTTGGTAGGTGTAGTAATATTGGAAGGAAGCCATACCACAATTTCCTTTAGTGCACATTGAATGGCCATAGGAAATTAAAAGTAATGTTTTGAAGAATAATCTAGTTATATGTGCACACATGACACATGAAGGCATAACCTCACTGTACCCGCTGTTCAGGAGTTATCTGAAGTGTATTTTTTATTTTTTGCTTTAGACCTCAAACTCCTGAATGCCCTCATATCTGCAATTTTACAACCAGCAAGTCAAAAACTTATGTATCCAAAATATCACTTATCACACACAATTTTTTGTGTGAATTGAAAAACGTACACTATAACTGAAATTATATTTGTAAATATTCCAGAAAGCAAACTGCCCCTGTAATTTTGTTAGCCAAAGCCAAGGGCCCAGATTATGACAGGGTGTATATACATTTGCTGTAAACATTTTGTTTTTAGAAGGTTGTTAGAAAGATTAATCTGTGGTAGGTTGTGTACCTTACCACTGCTACAGGTAACCAGATCAATAATTTAGTCTTAACACTGGGGATTTTCTGGGTTCATATGCAGAACTTTTCATGAATGTTGGCAATGGTGTCTACAGTGCTATCAATTTAAAAAAAAATACAACAAAAACAGAAATGTGTTACGGGTCAAAAAAGCTCCTTGTGGTTAAATGTATTTCAAGACCTACTGTAGTGTTGAGTGAAGTGAGCCGAGAGGGAGGGGTTCGGAATTCAAATATTAACTCCCTCCTCGACTTAATGCCTGACCCCGAGGTGCTTATGTCAAGTAAATCCACTTTGCAGTAGCACTCCAACGGTTTCCCCCCGCGAGCTCTTCATTACAACTGTAACACGTGGCCAGTCGCCGCGCGACTGTAGGCCCCAGTGCACCGCCCTAAAAACGATCCGCAGTGAAATCTTCAGTGTTAATTCAACTCTTAATGGACTTTATACTGACTTTACAGCTGAATCTGTCTCTTTCGCTTCAAAGAGCCAGACGGTGGCTGGTTAATGTAGTAAAGAACAACAGAGGTTTGTTATTAGTGTATTAATAATTGTAGTGGAAATCCTAATGGTTACCGTGTCAAAGTGTGGAATTTTGGCGGGGTAGCATGCTGTGCGGCTTTGATTATTTATTTTCCGAGTCTGTATGTTGTTGTCATTTCTGTGGATATTTTTCATAGTATATTTATACCGATTTATCATTTACACCATGACCTGTTAGACTGTGGTCATTACATATATAGCTAATGGAATATTTTCTGGTTCTCAGTCTATCTTTGAAGTGCAGCGTAATATGAAATCATGTATTTTGCCCTCGCTGGTGGAATAACCAATATAAAGTGGAATTATTTTTGCTTATGCAGAATGTTTGGTTTTGTCAACCGCATGTAAGATATATTCGTGAACAACTTTCACAAAATATTTAGCCAATAATGCTTTTATTATTATTATTATTATTATTATTATTATTATTATTATTATTAATAATAACAATAATAATAATAATAATAATAATAATAAATAATAATAATAATAATAATTGTAGTAGTCCTAGTAGTAGTAGCCTAGTAGTCGTAGTAGTAATAGTAGTAGTAATAATAAAAATGATACTACTACTACTGCTCATAATATCAACAACAGCAACAACAATAATAATAATCGTTTTATTAGTTTATTGTTGTTGTTGTTGTTAATGTTGAATTTTCTCTTGAAGAATTTTGTTTGAAAACGAAACAAAGCGAATATGTTAAGCGATATTTTGACTTGTCGAAAACGACAAAAACAGCAGCAGTAAATGAGTAAGTTACTGCAGGATTAAAAATCGATCACCGATTTGTAGTGGTAATCAAGGAGACCGATGAAGAGGGATAATGTACACATTTGATTTGAATTTAATGAGATTTTGAAAAGTAGTGTAAATGAATACAACTGGAATAAAACTGTTAAGACTTACACGTCGGCCACTTTCCCAACTTAACTGTTATGAGATGAAGTATAAAAACAGCTAACAGACGACGATAAAGCAGACTGAGCATTCTCACTTGAATACAATCCTTTTAAAACAGGAAACGATTCATTAAATGTTAAATAAAGCACCATTGCGCGACCCCTTAATGTAACATGTAGCGACCAAAAAACCTGACCGATGCTCAGCTTTCTTTGCTTAAGATCCATCAAACCCATGAAACAGGTGTCAGCCATTTTGTCACGTGTGTAACTTACATTTCTTTTGCTGTGTTTTGTTTCCAAATCAATAACGGCTAAACCACAAATACATGAAGCACTCTTTTCTGGGTCGAGATATAGGCTACAATAGGCTCCACGTCCATTGCTTTTTCATTAACAGTGACATTGTAATTTTTGGCTTAAACGTACTGTGAGATCTCGTACAGGAAAAAGATAGAAAGAAAGAATATAACTTAATGCATTGAATATGACTGATATCTCATTAAGATACTAGGCTAATACTGGATGGATAAATGACAACTATTTCTTTCCCTTACAGTAGGCCTACTGTAGATATTGAAAAGACAGTTAATTCTAGAAATGTCTTATTTACACTATTTTTGATTTGTCCGGAATTAAAACGATGTATCAATAATTCATTAAAGAAGATTTTTTCATTATTAAGTTCAAGTATCAGGATTTTACTATTTATAATTTTGTAAATTAAGATTGTGTTTGCGGTGTAAATCCCATTTTTCATTTAAAATATAATGTAATTTCATTTCATTTCTTTGCTTAATTCCCACATCATTATGGTGGACTGGTGTTTTTTAAAGGAGTGTACTGTTGAATAACTGCAGTGGTAACCAAATGCACCATGCATTAAGTTATATTCAAGTGCAGAATTATAATCCACAGTATTTTTCCTGTCAGAAACATGTAAATGAGACAAAACGAAGCTCGTTCACTTAGGCTGTTCTTTGAGTAAACAAAAAAAAGGTTTGTTTAGCTTCCAAATGGGTTCACATTTTGTTTTTTTTAAAGCCGAATTGAGCAACATCGACAATAACAGCAAAATGTTTTAACGTCGTGTTTTTATTATTGAAAGTCAAGGCCAAGTTCGAAGCCAAATTAGTGCATAAGTTGTTCACCAATTATATAGTTAGCTTACGTTTTATTTATGAATTATATTAAATACATTTAATATGGTGAACTGCTAATTAGTTAGCCTAATACAGCTAGTAAAGGACAGGGCGGAATGCGCCACTCCACTCATAAAATGTCAGATCTCTCCTTTTGCTGCATACTCTTTGGGTAAAGTAAGTAAATCATCGTTTGAATTTTACAAACTTGTGAACTTAATATGGGTTTTCCCATTTGCGTACACCACATCCTCTTTATTTGCTGGAAAATCCCACCGGAAATTGCTGTTGGTGATTATAGCCTAGTTGTCTTTTGAGCGTACCTGTATTATTCTAGCCCAAGTAAAGTAAAACAGTCCGCCTTTAATTGCTGTAAAAATGTTCTGATGAATATACTTGAAGTTCGTACTCACAATATAATATTGGTGATACTGCTACTGCTAATAATAATAATATGTTATAAATTATGTTTGTTATAAGCCAGTCTAAAATAAATGTTTGCCAAATTGTCCGAAATCTTTGGAATTCGCTACTTCAAGGGTTATTTTTATAATAGCGTCGTTACACACACACACTCAAAACTGTTTATCAGATTATTTCCACGTGACTGTCGTCCGATCTTCATAACTTTACCAAGACAAAGTTAAGAAATATCCACACGAAACATTGGCGGCATTGGATGCACGCTGCGTTTAATGAAGAATTCCCCGCGGCGCGTACTCATTCGGGTGGATATTGATGGATCCGGCGTTTGCGTGCACCCGGGGCTCGAGCAAGAAGTGTCCCGCGCATAATCCTGCTTCCATCCGACGTGTGTCGCTGTTTCTGTAATGCACGGCGCGGGAGCTTCACTGTACAACACTTCGCCTCTCCTACCCGAGCATGCTTACGCCACTGAATTCAATCTTGCTCTTTGGTAATTTATCCACATTTGATTTGGACTATGACACGGACTCATCAGCAAATCACGTTGTGCTAAGATTTTTTAAATTATTATTATTTAAGATATTAATTGCAATCCTTCTTATAGAATTCGCGCAGCTAATTTTGCACATATTCATCTTTGATTCTGGCCTTTTCCCTCCTCCATAAAAACCCCTAGTCGTATTTGTTTAATCTGTCACGCTCCATTTCCGGTCGTAGGCCGGCGCAAATTTGTTGTTCTGTTTAGTTAGGCTACGTTGCGCTTGGGGGTCGTGGCGGAAGAAATCAATCGCCTTGTGCGTTTCCTTTATCTGCGCCGAATGTAACATGAACAACAGTTTGGCGCTCGCGCATGGGAGTGGGGAGTGGTGTTGCAGGTGGTTTTGTTGAAGTGTTAATGTTGAAAAGGTTCGTGACCGCACTGGCGCAGACCTGGTTAATCTGGCCCCCACGATTAATAACTTCAGTACAAGTCAATCGTCTTCAAGCCCTTGGAGATTTTCATACGTTTTTATACGTTGAAGCATTTCGCAGCAAACGTGAGCATGCAGTTAAAATTTGTATTAAAGGAAATTGTTTCAACAAATGTGTATCGCTGTGCTGGACTAACACTCCGTACTGATATATACATCTCCAAAGCAAAAAAAGCAATGCTATAGAATAAAATGGAGTATGCGAGCCCTCTTGGTGAAAATGCCGTTGCTTTTCTCCGGGGGATTCATTGAATTTCGTATCTGGGCGTGCAAGTGTACGTGGATCACAGTGCTGGAATTCATGCCTGAATTGTTAACCGAACTTCAGGAACCTGTGTTTGATTGCGTATGACGTCACAGGCCAGGAATGCAGTTACTGCACCACACTGTAAACTGAACAAACGATTGGGGTGGTTTTACTATATATTATTTATATTGCGTTGTCTACTAACTCTGAAACAATATTATGGAAAAAGATCGGCACAGAAGGCATCCCCTGTAGAATTAGGAATTGTGTTCCAGATGCCTGAAATGTGTTCTAGTAGAAACTACCTGCCCAGACTAATATTATTCCTTTTGTGTGGGCGTTTTATTCTTTATGACCAAACACGGGTCAATTTAATCTAAATAAAAGACATTTTAACTTCAACTAATTACGTCTTTTGCTGCAATAATAATGATAACAAAACTTATAATAAACTCACAGTCGCTCATAATAATTTCATCACCACAGTAAATTTCAATAAATAAGATCCTGAATTACAAGTGGCGTCAGAAGCATGATGCCAACATCACGACCAAAGCATTTGAGCTCAGTAATTTTACTCAGGCATATTAAGCGTGTCCAGTAATTGCTTACAGGCCTTTAAAAAGGACCCCTCTCTAATGATGTCATTTGCTTCCATGCACATCTTCTGCACCATCGCTATAATAAAATACGGGAATCTCTATGGACATTAGTATCAGTTGAGTCAAGTATGTTTAATTTAAAAAATATAGGCTATATTTATCATGATCTTGAAGCCTATACAGTTATTCACCGTGCAATTGCCACAACTGCGACTGTTTGAAAAGGTGTATTCAGTCACAGCTATGTGTCAACGGGCTTTTAAAATGATTTTTTAAATTTTGCTTTCATGTTGTCATTTGAACAAGAACAACATTTTAAACACCAAGACGTCTATGTAATAACGTCATACGTGAAGTCTACGCAATTGATCTCTGAATATACCATACAAATGAACAGATATTCTAATTTTTTTCATTCTATACTTGTAACAAGGGGCGAGTTTTATTTATTTATTTTGGAAATAACGGAAGAATGAGAATATGCAGAAAGTGTTTGGCGGGGTGTTGGCGGTTAAATTCGTTGAGTACTTCCCGCCCTTTTACCTTTCATCTCAGACATTTTATTCTGCATGTTTGCGGTGCTGCTGTCGTCCTACACACTGTAATAAGATACACAGTGTTACTTGAGCTCTCGGAGAATGCAGGCTAATGAAACCAAGGTGCGTAATGTACTCCACCAGAGGAAATGTAGGCTACTCTAGTGTTGAATTACTGCACATTTTGCTGTGTTGTGTATAAAAAAAGAAAGACAAATAAGATGAAACGTATGTGTTCATTCAATGCGCAATATAGCTCCATAAGAAATGAGCATTTTGCACTCTTTACCAGGAATTTGAATATGTGGTGAATAAAACAAAAATGACTGGGTTGTGTTCAGGTTACGTCCGACGAGCAAAAGAAAGGCTATTTATGCCAACACAAAATCTTCTTGGGAAATTACTTTAATCTTATGTCCGTGGCATGGTCTATGTCGAATGCGTAGTTTTATTCCGACTATGCTTTCATTAATCGTGCCCTTTCAGGCCACTGTTTCCAGGGGAGTTTAGGCTACGCTGTCTGCATTTTCTTTCAATCTCGCTAGTGTCACCAATAGTCTATTAATATATTTATAAGAGACGATTTTAAGGTATGAAAGCGATGCAAACCTCTCTCTCTCTCTCTCTCTCTCTCTCGGCAGACATACTGCAGAGAACAGGTGTGACTTTATTTGTGCTGAAAATAGTGTTTTATTTAAAGGGAGAGTATATCCTGCTTAAATGTAAGACTGCAGGACTCGGGGTACAGGAACAATGTGAAATTCGCTCTTCAGAGGACGTCAGAACAGGCCACACTACAAAAGCAACTGGCCACTTGCATCTGGAAACAAAATCATATTTATTTTTCAGAGACGAACAACATGGAAAAATTTGCAAAAATAAAAAAAATACATTGCAAAAAATACATTCTCGTGCTGATGCGACGGAAATGAAAACGAGCGTTGTTATGACGACCACTTGCATCGCCTTAGTGTTAAACAAAGACGACTTCAAAAGTTTCTGGTGCAGTTAATTTGTAGGCAGGCAGGTCCAAATCATTTAAATGTGTCGATAAATAATTGCAATAAAAAATAAAAAAAATACATATATAACAATATAAACCATAGCAGCTTATTGGCACACATACTACACATAGGCTCTTCATTATTTTGTAAATTTTATATAGATTCATTGTACGTTCTATTTTAATGTGTCCATCCTGGACATAGCATCAGCACAGCGCTGAGTACTGTGACGTATCTTAAAAGTACTGTATAGCCTACAAACCTTTTAGAATGATATTAAAATATGGATCGGGTTAGCCTATCCGGCACCCTGACGTCAGGACGCAATCACTCACGTAGTAAAATATGGAGAGCTTGGGCGAGTACTATTTTTACATCTTCCTACTGGACCCCCAAATCTACGCGCGGCACCGTCCGCACGTATGCAGGCGTAGGTCTTCGGCGAGGGGGAGCTATGTTGTTTGGAGCGAGGATGAAGCCGTTGAATGGAGAAGAATATTCCAGCCTGCGCGAGATTACGCCGGTAGAATCCAAGATGTATCCGCTTAACCCCACGCAAAGCGACGTGAACCCAAAACCTAGTTTCAGTAACCGTCTTGCAGCTCTCTTGAGCACGGGAGCATCCGAATGGTTCCCAAGCACCTTTCGGTGGCTGTCGGCTTCGCCTTTATTTTCCTTTAGTGTTCTATCCTCCATCTCTGTCAATGTCAGTCACATTTTCGTCTCCTCCTTCCTGCGCAGCTTTTTGGTCCGCATCACGTGTAAAGGAATAACAAGCGCGTGCACCATTGTCGTGTTCATTTGGTTTTATTCTAACGTCTGTAGCCCGAAAGACTCGCTCGCGTGCTATTTAAGGTGGCGGGGATGCCTTTCTAACTGAAGCTGCGTATTCCGGTCCTTTACTCTCGTGGTCGTGCCAAACTGGGCACGAACAATTCCGTCACGAGGCACTGGAACGGTGCCATGGACGCTGTCAGACGGACTACGTTCATTGAACGAAGGGGGAAAAGTTAACCCGAAATATTAGAAAATAATTGTACGGACCGTGGTATCTGTGAAGAATGTGTGTTTTTAATTAAGCATTTTAGAGACAGAATAGATATGCTAGCGTGCCTTTATTGAACTATACCACTACATCACTGTAAAGAGGCCGTCCCCGAACTGTGACAATCGTCGTAATGGGCGGTGGAAGTTGCTGGGCTATGTGTCGAGTTCACGTATAACGGGTAAACGCTAGCCTATCTAGCACTGCCTATAGCTTTTTTGTCCTGTAAATAGGGGCACATTTTCGGTTGTGCGGAATTAATAAGTCCCCCTCGCTGCTGTTAGTCACCTCCCCTTCCCCCCCCCCCCCTCTCTCTCTCACGCACACACACACCCACACCCACCCACCACACACACACACACACACACACACACACACTACTTCAGCTGCGCATATGCCTTGCCTAACAAAACGATTCAGGAACAGGACGTAACAAGGAAAGAAAAAAAAACCTTCACACACAGCTGGAACAAAAGACTGAATTTCACAATGAATTGGGGGAGCTACTCGGTTTGGGTTTCTGCGCACGTTCACGGCGGCCGGGTTGAGTGGAGGGACCAACAACAGACTTCAACAGATACTCTCCGAGGCGGTGAGAAAATACGACCTCGGCCTGGATGCTAACAGAATTCGGAGAAGCTCGTGGCTCAAAACTCTGTCTCGGGCCAGTCAAGCACGAGTAATCTCCGGGTTTGAAATAAACTGCTCTGGATGGGACAGACTCAAAAAATACCGTCCGTGGTCCTGCGAAGTAGCGCTTTAAAGACAAGCCGCATTGTTATTAACTTTTTTTATCTTTTATCCTTGCTGTTTGTTGGCTTTTTTCTCCTCCGATGGACGTCGTTCTGTAGTACAGGTGTTCAGACGGTAATTGCCGAAATCCAAGCGTTTTTCCTGTTTATAAAAAAGAAAAAAACAAAGTGCTGAAATTTGGGACGTGTTGTCGTTATTTTGGATTATGCCACAGATCCTCCATGTAAGTACTTAAAAAATAACGATTGCTACTGATGTCATTTCTTAATTTGAACAGAAACAGAAGCGTGTGCTTTACTGCGCAAAGTTTGTGAATATAACGTGCATGTGGCCCTCTATGCGAAATGAAAAGGATGGGCAAAGGTTGTATATACCCTTTGGCTAAGCAGCGTATTTTCTAACTTGAATACGTCTAACTTGAATTCTTTTTTTTTAAAGAAACAAGCTCGTCAAACTATTATTGTTATATAATAGCTATAGTCTATTTTAATGAAATTGAAGTTGTCCAATATATAATAATAACAATAATAATAATAATAATAATAACAATAACAATAACAAATAATAATATTTCGAAACGGGGTGTAGTCTGTTGAGAATATTTGGGTGTTGTGTGGTGTGAATTGTGAGCGCAGTTGTTCTTTATGCATTCTGTACTAAATCACCAAGTGAACTTGGTGGCCCCGCGCGCTGGCGTTTAAAGCTAACAGTTGTGCGATTGTTGCAAAAAAAGCCTGGGAAAGCGTTGCGGGGTCTGGGAGGTGGGGTCTTGACGCCAGACCCTCTTGTTCGGGAGACCTCTGTGTTCCCCAGACGCCGTTGTTATGCTAATGAGCGCGCGCACGCTGTTGAACTTGATGTTGACTTCTTTCTTTGGGGCGAAATTTTTCTCGGTCACTCGTTTGTGGGAAAGTCCTCTCCGGGAGCTACAGTGTGAAATTAATTAATCAGGCCTCCATTGGAATGGATAACAATGGAACTGAGAGGATCTTGGCAAAGCACAAAAGATTGTCTCCTTGCCTCTGTTAAGTAAACCTTTTCATGGCAGGCTAAGAATCAAGGAAGGTGGGCAAATTATATTCTCAGTCCGCGCTGAAACATCACACAATAAATGCATTTAAACATTTAAAAGTCTTGATTTAAAATAATGATACTGAAGTTTAGCCCCCAAGTAAAATTTAATCAATTTTTTGTTGGAGAATTAATTGATGCATAGTTTTGTTAAGGGCTGCTGGTGTTGTGCTAGCTTGGCCTGGCTTTGAAAAACCACAAGTTTCCACATATTACTGTTGGCTCCACGGTGTCAAAAATGATAGGAAGTAGACGTATGAATCCAGAATTGTGCCCGTGTGTGTGCCTGAATATAGTCGTGTGTACTAGCGTTTTATCATTAATTTATGATTTATAAAAATCATTTAAGCGTTAACATACCAGCGGTTTACGAATATGGACAAGTCTCAATTCATGTATTAATTATTTTTATTTTATATATTTATACGTCACACGTACTGATTTAAATTGCGTTATTTTACTATTTTTACTGATTCATTTAGGCACGTCCATGTGTTAAAATAAATCCAGAATGATACTATGTTGTTCGGTAGACCATTGTACATTTGAATGTTGTTTTAAAGAAGTATAATACATTAGATGCTAATAATACTCTGTTGCTCTTACTTCAGTTGGCGGACTTACCTGTGAAGTTGTTCCATTTCCCATTGACTAATGCCGATTGGATATGTTTTAATACAGATGGTTCTAAAATCAACCTAACTTAAAGCTAAACAGTAGTTTACTGATGTATAAAATGCAAAACAAAAACACGTGAAATGTTGACATTTAGTGACACGTTAAGATGCACGTCTTAGGCCCGTCGCACGTGTAACCGCGTTGAACAACTGAGAGCATATTTTGACAGTGCACGTCTTATCACCATGACAGCAATTTTTTTTTCTTAACTGATAAAAGTCTGATAATATTTTGCGGGCAACAGGTGACAAGAAGAGACGGAAGTTTCCTAAGAGAATAACCACGCTAACTATGCTCGTGCATTTATTGTATTGTAATGTAGCGGTTTTAGAATGCCTTTGGTGTGCATTTGTACGCGTGCCTCGGGATTTAATACGGCCACGTGCTGTTATTTATTATGATTTGAATAAATACTTATCAGGCCCATGTATGAGGGGAGTATATGCAATTGAATGTTCACAGTATCACGTGCGCTTCCGTATTTCCCTGTCTCTAAACTGGGGTTTCAGCATGTTAATTGCATTGTAGTTAAAATTTCATTTTTATTTTGTTTTTGAGTATTTCTGCATTATGGCGTTTAAAATAACAATCGGTGTGTTTCATTTACAAGTTTAACTTTTCAGGAATTAAAAAGAACTTGTGAATGTATCGTGTTTTTGGCAGGCCAGTGATTGTGCTATTCACTCGTAGACAATTCGTGAGAGGTATTTTAAGTTTCCGGTGCATATTCTGTGGTGGCTTTGTCCGGTTAACGTGGGAGGGCCGCGCGCCTGACTGATTCTGAATATTACAGGGTTTCACTTATGCTCGTCACGTGTAGTGACATCACTCTATTCTTTGGATTTCTAAAGGGTGTGCTGGCATGCGCATGTCCTCGTCACATTTTGTTTTATAGCTGTAAATAATATAATTGGTTCTATCGCCAATTTATTAAAATATAACACAAACATTACGCACGTGTATTTGCCACGCCTGGTGTTCATTCTTTCCACGGGTTTTTTTTAATGCACGCGGCCTGCACAGCCACGCGCTGTTTCTTCTTCCTGTAACCGCTGTGTATAACAATTTTTGAAACGTTGTTAATGATTTTATACACAGTGAAATTTTTCTGTGTTAATACAACTGTTATAGAGTATACAATAGACCCATATGTTCTGTTTGAGTTGGATTAACACAGGAAATTTTACTGATCTAACGAAAGTAAAATTTCGAACCAAATGAGCGGTTACTTAACAGGCCAATGAAAATGCAAATAATGTAAGTGGTTGTTAATAGTGTACACTAAAAAAACGTGTGTGTGTGTGTAGTGGCGTTTGTCTCGCAGTGAGGAACACCATTCAGTGTTACCTAATGTGCCCTACCTGTAGCTGTTTTGTGTACAGTTGGAAAGGTGTATTTGTAAGGAAACATTTTGCTTGGATTGTAAAGATCGGACGCTTGCTATTCCATTCATTCCTTCCCCGCCCTGTTTTTGGCGACAGACACAAGCTCATACCTCCAAAGAGAAACTCCACTCACTGTATTATTAGAGGGTCATTTGTACACATACACGTAAACACACACGCGCACACACACACGCTTCCTAGTTTCCCAACTTAAAATTACAGACGAAAACCACAGTCTACTTATGGAAGTTGACATTTTTTTTGAGACAATTTTGTTTTATTGATTTTGGAAACAATTTTCTTACGTTGCTCGTTCGTCGCTAAAACACGGATTTTCGTATTGCACAATAACATGCAAAATAAATAAATAAAGAATATTCTGACAGTTTTCATCAGAAACCAATCGGATAGAAGTTTGAAACTTTCCGGATAACTCGTTTTCGTTTTTAACGCAGGATTCGTTACTCTGTGTAGGCTACTGCGACGGCCTAGGTCGTGTCGCTGTATCAGTGACTAAGTTACACGAAAGTTAGGCTACTGAAACAAAGCTCTACATTCATACGCTGTATGAAACTGGATTTGACCTCAGCAACAACATAATATTTACAAACGTAAAATCTAAATTACCTCCGTGGCATGTTGAAGAAACTAACAGTGTTTCAGCACCATGGACAGAGACGCACATACGAATCTCTATCTATCGTTCAGAATCATGGAGATGCGGGCTCAGTTCATCGAGGTAGACTGCCTTTCTATAGCTGACACATCATTATTGTTCCTCGTAGCGTTAGTCTTACTACATACACACACACACACACACACACACACGCACACAATACATAGGCTACACGTATATATTTTCTTTTTAGTGTCTAACCTGTTTGAAAAGAATTTAATGTTTTTTATGACTAGACTACCACATAGGCCTATTACAATTTCTCTGACAGAATATGGTGTCATTTTAACAGGAAGATGATTTGGATTCTTTGACTTCCCACCAGGGCTATAAATCCGCACGCTGAGAGAAATACAACACAAAAAACGGTTGGTTTATGAAGGGTAGCGCACGTGCGGGTTCTCCGTACAGCCATCGAACCGCTACGAAACTGTTTGCGTTCGGCAACAGGGTCCAGACCGTCCTTGCCAGTTTAACGTTTCTCAGAACGAAGATAGATTCGCCGTTATTCCAGACGATGTCCTATTAACACGAGTGGAGCGATAGACGTTTGGAATAGTCCATTAGGCCATGCTATCAAGAGCTGTCATTTCTCTGTCCAAACAGGAAGTGCACAGCGAGAGAGAGAGTGTGTGGTGTTTGAGAGATTACAGACAAGCAGACTGTACAATTACTTAATTTTACTTGTGAGAAGTTCCCATCTCTGTGTCACAAACTGACAGCTCCTGCTGTGATTGTGTTGGACTGAACAAAAACAATAAAAGATAGCAAGTTATATCATAAATCCGATCTTTGAATATCACGTGAAAGTGTACTATTAAATGGATTGGACCTTCGATCATAGTTTCCATATGATATGTATGTATTTTGAAAATATGTTTTGTGTTTTTTTTGTGTGTGTGTGCATGTGTGTATGTTTGTGTGCGTCTGTGTGTTTGTGAGTGTGCTTATGTGTGCATGCCTGTGTGTGTGTGTATGTGCATGTGATTGTGCTTGTGTGCGTGCATGCGTCTGTGTGTGTGTGTGTACGCATATAGTTAAGCAAGTGTGTACGTATTTGGACAGTGACAGTTTTTGTTTTTTTGGCATGGTAACCCACTCCAGGAAGTAGGATTTTAAATGAAACTCTGAATATGAGGTCAAAGTGCAGACAATGAGTTTTAATTTTTATTTTGAGGACATTTACGTCCATATCGGGTTATCCTTGTACGAATTACAGCCTTTGTACACGTGGTTACCTCATTTTACTGGGCCAAAGGTAATCGGACTATTGGCTGCTCTGCTGTAGCTCTGTGTCCTTGCGTCATTGGTTCACGGGCGAAAAAAGCTGACAAAAGGTCTCGGGGTTGATTCTAGGCGTGGTGTTTGCATCTTGGGCCTGTTGCTGGTCAAGGGGACCAAAGACGTTCCAGTGCGGCAAGCCGTCACAAGGCGGACCAATCAGAATCAGACACATGGCCGAAGAGGACAGAGGACACCTGTTATGGACGATCAGAGAGTGCTTTCAACTGTGAAGACTCCTTTTCCCCACTGTCAAACAGACCAAGAACGCTCTGGGCATAGATGTGCTGAAGACAAAAAAATAAAGAGAAGACTACAGCAGCGTAACCTCTGAGGGTCCCACTGCAAGATGCAAACTACAGGTGAGCCTCAAGAACAGAACGGCCAGGTCAGAGTTTGCTAAAAACCTACATTTAAAAAAAAAACTGCTGAGTTCTGGAACAAAATCTGATGGACAGATGAGAGGAGTATTAACCTGTACCAAAGTGAGGGAATGAAGGGAAGTGTGCAGAAAGAAAGGAACTGCTCATAATCCAAAGCACCCCTCCTCCCCATCTGTGAAACTTGGTGGAGGTAGTGCAATGGCTTGGGCAAGCACGTACAGAAAAATCTGCTGCTCAGATCCAACCAAATGCCTCAAAACGCTTCGGACAGTGCTTCGCCTTGTGACAGGACAGGACAATGACCCCAGCCGTAATCCAGCCGAGGAGTTTTTCCAAGAGCCGAAAAGTGGAATGTTCCTGATTGGCCAAGTTTCGCCTGCTGAAGACGAGACTCGGGGTAACACGCCCCAGAGACAAACAGGAACTGAAGATGGCTGCAATACAGGCCTGGCAGAGCATTGCCAGTGAAGATACCAGGCATCTGATCACATCTGTGGGTTTCAGGCAGTTATCGAATGCAAAGGATTTGCAGCCTGGTACTAAATATGATGACTTATCTCATACTATGTTAATTTGACCAGTTACTTGCTCCCCTAAAATAGTGTGTGTGTGTGTGTGTGTGTGTGTGTGTGTAAAAATAGCTGTAATTCCTACACAGGTCACCCAATATGGATGTAAATACCCTCAAATTCATTCTGACAGTCTGTGCTTTAACCCCGTATTCATTGTTACATTTCAAATCCAATCTGCTGGAGTACAGAGCCAAAAAAACAGAAATTCTGGTGCTGTCCAAATACTTACACAGTGCAGTGTGTGTGTATGGACAAAAAAGTTGAAAAAAATGTCGCCTATTTGTTCCTTGGCTATAACTTGCTTTGCTTAAAAATGCGTTAAATTGCGTTTGCTATACGGAAGATGTGCAACAATGTGTGGGGCGTGGAAATTTTAAATGAGGGCAAACTTATTTTTCACTTATTGTGCGATGCTATACGGTTGACCCAATTATAATTGGCTGTGTTGCGTTATCATAGCTCGTGTGATTTTCAGGTCATGATTATAAACAATCTTCATAGTTTTAGTATAGTCAAAGTATAAATGTAATTCAGTTTTGAGCACGTGAGTTCGTTTTATTGTCTCTTAAATGATTTGTTTGGAGTACATCCAAATACAAAAGTTAAAAAATAAAAATGTGTGCCACCTCAATGTTTGATCTTTATTGGGCATATTCTTTATGTGCCTCCGTTTTAGTATTAGTATTAGCAGGACATTAGAAACTGTTAGCGGCTAGCATTATTCGTAGTTGTTCTCATGTAACGGTCATGGTTGAAGTGGATTTGTTAAAATGGCTACCCATCATAGTTGTGATTTTTAAAAAAATAATCTGTAGGCCTAGACACGCATGTGACGATAAGAACACATACCGTACATATCCGTTCATTTTGTTTCGGCTGCTTCTCAAGTTCTACTACGTGTCATCTCTTCATAATTAGTATTGAATAGCACTGCTCTAATGATATGCTATTGCGTTTCCTGAATGAGCGAGGATATATGAAGCTACAGAACTTAAGAACAGCTTTAAGAAAAAAATATTATATCCCATGTTTTCGTTGTATTATTATTATTATTATTTATTTATTTATTTTTTCAAGAGAGAAAATAAGTAATTTAAAAACGTTTCAGAAGCTCTACTTTCCTTATGCACGAGGTACTAACAATAAGCCAACCACATTTTGCCAGATTTGCCCAGAGTCATAAACGTGCGGCTTCTGATTCGGCCCCTGTCGTGGCACGGAGCCAGTCATATCTTCTGTAAGCGAATCGCTGTCTGTGCACTCCACTCCTCATTGGTTGACTGGATGCTAACAAACTATGCAGGGGTTATGAGAGCGGATTGTAATGGATAGAATGTATGTAGAACCTTTAGGTAGGTGAGTCACACCGAGTAGCGCGTGCACAGAGACAGCCAATTGTGGGTGCCAGTCCCCCTGGCCTTGGATAACATCAGGGCCATGATATTGCGGACGACAGTTTCGTTTAAAATGTGCTTGATTAATATGCATATAGATTTTAAAAAATTGAGGCCAAAGTAGCGCTATTTTGTAAACTGTCGCGTGTCTATAACGAGCGGGGGAAAAATGTGAATTAAAAAATGTGAGCTGACTATTCTTCGGTTAGCCTACTTCGAGAGGAAATATAATTTTAAAAATAATAATAATTTAAGGTTTAAAGCCTCATGTTTTGGTTTGTTTTCATTTTTGAAACGATGATTAAAAAAGAAACCTAGACAAAGTACATTTGGAATAAGCATGAGTATTCTGATTTCAACATTTTTATAATTTGTAAATACTATGATATGTGGCAATTGCAGTCTTATTATTATGACATCATAATAATAATAATAATAATAATAATAATACTCCTTATATAATAAAATAAGTATTGATGGATACTAAGTCATTAAACTGAAAATACCAACTCTCGACTATGTGGTCCTTCATATCAGTTGTAAAGTCTCATCCAATCTATTTTGCCGCTCCTGCATTATTTTGTATGTAAATAACAGAATTAGAACTTTCAACGAGAACCTTCTCAAAAAAAAAAAATCTGATTCTACTCAAAATTAGAAGTGCTGTTATAAATATAATATATATGGGTTCTCTTAATTCTGCCCACACATATACACACAATTACTTGATTATCTGCTCGTTTAAAATATAAAAACCCCTTCTCCAATTCTTAACATCACAAAAGATATTTGATTTTTTTAAAAATGGCTTGGAATAAGTTCCTAAATTCAAAACAGAATGCTCGTTTTATTTGTATTACCCTACTGTAACCCAAGCCTTGGACCGTTAAACATTTTTACATTTCAAAATGGCCACGTGAATACTGTTTATCAAATAGAATTGTGCTGGGAGCCAAAACTGCGCCAGTGTCTTATTTTTATTCCGCGATAAAAATAGAGCAGGCCTGTTGAACTGTTTATCCATTTTGTTAAAAATGCAAACTACATCATCTCAAAATACCAGTGTAATTACTGCCTATGTAAAGCTCAACAGTATGTAGTGCAAAAGTACTGGAAGCTGTATTACCAGTACATTACAAATACCACATTATCTTTATTCTGTTTTGTCCTAATGATTATTATTACAATGAAAATGCTAAATCACTACAATCATACATGGATTAAATAATATATCATCTAATATATAAACAGATTAACTCGTTTCTGAGGGCCTACGCACATATTTTGCACAAAAAGGCATTTTTTCTGAGCGTGGTTTAACCTTCATGCTACTGCAGTGGTTATTTTGTGTCAGTAATTCGTCTGATATGTGCGGCCTATACGGCCACTGTAAATCTATATATAGGGTCCGTGTATTGCTGAAAGGAATATGCTGTAGCGAATGTCTTGTTTGGCAATAGGACGCATTGCCCTCTTATCATAGGTTACTTGTGAATTCACTTTAGGTTGATTTGATGTATTTTCAACGCGCGACTGTTACTGTTTTTGACAGCTGCTTTGTGCAGGAACTCAGAATTAGCATGCACGTTAATTTACGTCTGTACCATTAATCTCCAAGGTTACTGTGGATTTTTAGCCATCTTCTGTTTGTCTGTCGCGTGCTGTTTTTCAATATGTCCGTTTATGGGTGCATGGTGTGCCTGACGGTTTTGCACCCGGCAAAAAAGAAATTGCAGCCCATTGCAATGTTTTTTTATTTTTATTTTTTTTACGCGTTAGCTCTGCGACCAAGCCGAACTGCAGTTTGCATTATTCTTGCTTTAAACTGCTAATGTATAATGACGCGAACACATTGTTACCTGGGTCGAGATAAAGGTAGGCCGACCTCGAGCTAGTAATGCTTAAATATCAACAAACAAGAACCTGCGATATTATTTTGTCATTATAATGCTAACAGCGCACGATACAGTTCAAAGAAATGTTTAAAATCCTACACAATAGAAAAAATAAATTCAGGATCACGGTATATATATGGATTACCTGTTTTTCTCCCCGTTGAGTTGGTGCATTCCGGTGTATGGGGGCCTTTTTGTATCATGTACTGGAAGATTCCATTTTTGAATATAAAGTGGGGGATTAATCCATTATATTAAAATGAAGGAAGTCAGAATGGCTGGGAGGGATTGTCCAATCATAATATCTGTGCGTATTACCTCATCTTCCCTCCCTCCATTTTATTTGTATTTGTTTGCGAGTGCGCGCGTATCCGTGCCTGGCCTGCTCAGATTCCTGCAGTTTATCAGTGTGCATTAAAAGAAGCCTTTTATTACTAATGAGTGTATAGCGTTTCGACTTTGTTTTAATTACCATGAGAAGAGTAAATCTGTCTCTATGTCCTGAACAAACAACTAAAATGTTCTGCTTATCAAGTATATTTTTGATTGCAAAAAGGCTTTAAATTAGCTTTAGCTACTGCGATATTACATGCAGCTCTTAATATTTAGCCACTGCAATATTACATACAACTCTTAATGTATCATATGATATATAGCATATTAGAAATTGATTGTCCTTGATTTTAGCAGTAGCTATCCGGTGGCCTATAGATTTTAGACTGTCTTGGGTTCTATCCTTCTGAAATATTATCTTGTGTCATTAGTGTTGCAAGATTTGACGGAGAACGTCTGACGCTTGCTCATTATACGGAAGTATTAATTAATAACTGTAAATGAGTAAATCATCCACTGTGGATAAACAGTACAGTCTCTCGTAGTAGGATTCACGCGCACGCACATACACACACACACGCACACACACAGAGTGAGAGAGCGAGAGAGAGAGGCACACGTATATATGCACACACATACACACATTGATATTCACATTCATTGTGCCAGGCAAACAGGACTGTAGACACTGCTCTCGAATGAAAATAAAGCATCACGTGGTCTCAGAATCACAGGAAAAGGAAAATCTTGTAGAATTTGGCTCCCTTTAGTAATAGTAACTGCGAGGATATATTAAGATTCAAAGACGAGAGGACACGAAAGCGATGGTAATATTTCTAGTATATTAAAGTATTTTTCGTAACAGTGTAATTTCATTTAAAAAGAGAGAGAAACGATGGCGGCCATGTTGAAATTTAACCACAGGATTGATATAATGCTTCTAAAGGGATTAATAAGTATATATGTTCAATAATTGCAGTCACATAAAAAGGAAAACATTTAAACTAAACAATTTGTCATCTTTTGAACGATATGCCCTATTTATGGAATATTGTCCATTTGGCGCAAAAACCAAGGTTAACTCCGAATAATGGATAACTTAAATGCATATTAGATGCAATAATGAGCCTCGCAGGAACTGCAGTAGGATGTAGGATGAGACTGGGATCTCGGCCGGCTTTAATCTAAGTAGGCTGACACGTTTTGGTTGAGATCAAGAGTCAGTAGCAATGGAAAGGCCTGTTCGCCAAGGCCGTGCATGCGAAGGCTTGGGCAACGATCTCCGGTACAAGCACGCGATACCATTCCTCCTGTTTTTAGGCGCCCACTTACGGCAATGACGCCTCGCCTCTGCCACGTGCGCGGTTTGGCTACAATAGGATTTAAATCGCTGACGTTATATTCCTACGCAGACGCAGTCTAGTTCATAATGGTAGCCTATAAATACGCCCTCTATCGCAGGTGGCCTCTTGTCAGTTTTTACATGGAACGTCTCAGGGTTATATGTCAAAGTGCTCTTTGGCTCCAGCTTTAAAATATCCACATGGAAAATAAATGGAGAGCTAATCTAGTGAATTGTCTTCCAAATAATCTCCGGCTGTTGTAGTGGATCCGCGTCTATCTTTTTGAAAAGGGCCTACATGATAATAACGATATTTAGTATTTGCTTTAACGGAAACTATGCACAGTGTTTTCCATTTGGTTAATTCTATTCAAACCATAATGTAATGGCTAATACAATAAAATATTGATTATTTATGTCTGTGTTG
Organism: Anguilla rostrata; assembly: GCF_018555375.3. Lineage (NCBI taxonomy): Eukaryota > Metazoa > Chordata > Actinopteri > Anguilliformes > Anguillidae > Anguilla > Anguilla rostrata. The sequence continues at coordinate 57,847,703 of NC_057935.1, forward strand.
TCCATATCACGCAATTGTTAGGCCACTATTAAAAAATTGCTTTTGTTTTGAAATGCTCCGTGTTAGAATCCGCGCGACTGATGTTGATTGTGATGACCCGTGGAACGCTGTGGATAATTTTGAGCCATCCCTGAGCCTGTAGATATGCAGAGTGCTTTGTCGCAGCCGTGCATCTCAGCGTTTGCTCGAGCGCGTGAATGAGCTTGTCCAATGTCTGTGACGTCACGGTCCCATTGACGACGTGACCCCCTGCGCCCCCTGGGAGTCTGTCGCAGCCCCCCTGAAGCTCCTGTCCGCGTGGACCAGTGTCTGCGTCTGTCTGAGTGTGTGTGTGTGTGCGCGCGCGCGTGAGAAAGACACACACATACACACACACACACACAGAAAGGGAGTGTGTGTGTGCGTACTTGTGCGCGCGTATGTTCCTGGGGCCGGCGGCTGGGATGGGGGATAAGGGGGGGGGAGGGTAGGGATGCTTGCGTTTTAAACAGATTGTGTGCGTTTATACAGATCCGTGGCGCTTTTATGGTCGTCAGCGTCAGCCTTGAAAGGCAGGATTGTGGTTATTTCGCTGTTTTTCTGTTGTTTTTACACCAACTTTTGGACTGTCAGCACAAAGGACTTCTGGTGATCACACATTCATAGAGGTTTTTGGACCAACTACGGACAAGTTTTGAGAGACTTTACCAAAACAAGTTAATCTTTATTTCGGAAGAACGGGGGAGTGCGAGTGCGGAACTGCCACTGTGAGTAGCATTCTGAGTATTTGTTTCTCTAAATGTGTCAACGCTGGTTTCATTGCAATGAAAATAGCCATATCTTCAAATGTTATTAGGGGGAAGATTTAAATACAAATATAAATAAAATGTTTTATTAGAGTAGCATTGTCAGAATTGGTATGCTGCTAATATTGCAAGTCTTCCATACGTTTTAGAATGTGAAGTGAGTGGCGTAACAACTTCGTAAACGTAGGGTTGTAGTTTATGGGGCAATTTGTAACTTTTAAAGACCCCAAAAGACGCGTGTTAAGTTTAATTTAACGCTGTCCTACTAGCGACACAAGGTTATCTCTCTTATCCGGGTGTCTTCGTGTTGCGTAAAATTTTCCTAGACAATCTACACAGTAATCTGTAAGTAATCAGGTGTTAATGTGGAGTATTTGATTTACTTGGTAATAATATGTGAGGGTTTGTAGCTGATTTGGAGGCTATGACGTGTAGTAACCGTTTGAACTTCACCGAAGTTCATTTACTAAAGAGCGAATGTCCTTGTCGTGCAGCCGTTAACTCGCTCCAACATTCGTGTCCGTTTTTGTCGTCTTTCGAAGTGGGTCGATTGGAACTGACATTTAAACACGTTCATGTTGCTTGGATCGCCGTTTTGGTAGTGTATCCGAGCAGGAAGTCTCTGTACCGGATCTTGTTTTCTCACCCAGTGCTCGTGCCGACTGGACTTCATTTTGTGGCGGAATCGACTGAAATAAGACTGTCTAATAAACATCTCTAGTGGAACTTGATGTGTGATCCTGTCTTTAAATGGACAAGTGGGAGATAAACTATACGCCTCCTTGTACTTGAATGCTGGATGTGGGCAATTTGGATCATCTTGGAGGATAGGTTTCCCAAGTGTAGCCTGCAACTAACCTCTGAAAACCTAACTGATGACACGTGACAGAGTTGTTGAACTTCAGAGTCATGTGTTACATTTCATCATATTGTATGTTGTCTCAATTCTGAAGATAGGGAACGAGAGAGTGTGTGTGTGTGTGCATGTGCATGTGTGTGAGAGAGAGAAAGAGAGAGAGAGAGAGATCTTTGGCCTAACCATTGGCAGCATCAGCTTTTATGAATCACCCACTTCTATATGCGTAAACATAAATACCATCAGTGCTTCGATGGTAGATTTCCAAATGCCGAATATCAAATTAATGAGCAGATGCATGCGTACAGGCGAGCAGGCCAGCCACCCGTAATCCAGTCTGACACTACAGTGTGTGTGTGGGCTCGCGCAGGAACCGCACGAAGCGGGGTGTAATGGCTCCATGTGACCACAACAGAAGCAGCATCTGGCGCGCGGCGGCCCCTTTAAGAGACGTGGGTTAGTTTTTCTCTTTGGTTATCTAGCTGTATGAGTTTATGTGATATCATAAAGCTAGAGAACCGAATGTATAAACTAATTCTGAGGACTTCTGAGGAACCGCCACCGGCGCGCAGAGAATCAAGGAAGCGGGGGGAAGAGGCAGAGAGGGTTAAGGGAAGATGCGAGAGGCAATGTCCGTTTTAAAGCACCAACAAATGCCGATGAAGACAATCCGGTGGGCGAGTAGGGTTTTTAAGTACTGTCTGGCAATCCGGACACATGGCCCGGAATGCCTGTCAAAAGACGTGTGGAAAACGAGTCGAATTTGAACCGTTTCAGCCGGAGGTTGTCTCCATTCAAACCGCGATGTAAATACGCGATGCTGTCAGCATGAATCTTGGTGATATGGGGGCCTTACGAAAATTATATACATGTGTCGTGAGACGTAGATTTTAATAAGCTGGGAAATGTACATTTGCTGCACAGCTATGCATTATATAATTGTTATAATTGCGCTATTGATGTACGAATTCGAGCTGCGTGGAAATGGTTAAAAGAAACGTTTCTACCGGATTGGTCTGTTCTTGGGTGTCACGTGTTTTGGCGAACGGCAGAATTAGTATTTGCGCGAGCTGTATCATGCAATATGGAAAATACTAACGGCATTTCCGTGTCCTGTTCGTCTTCTAACTTATAGTTGGTGTTATTCTGTTAATATCGATGAATGAACCGCAATATACTTACTTTTTCCTTCTACGACTTACTAGGGAAGTTGACAAAAGGGCATGCTGTCATCTGACAGGAAACCGTTATAATTAGTATAAGATTAATAACTGTTCACCAGAAATGATTTTAACTCCTTGTAACTCTTGGTGACAGTTTTTGGATGGAAAGAACCATAATTTAGGCATAATTATTGCATGCTGTGTTTTCTTTGAAGAATGTGGCTTTATACACAGAAACACCAACATAAGTGTGATTGGTCAGATTTGTTGTTAGCAACACTCTCTCGATCATTCAGTGAAAAAATAATGTGCAGTCCATGAAAATGTTAGTGTTCAGGTCTTCTACCCGCAGTCCATTATTGCTTTGTGACCCTGGTTCCCGCCGCTGTGTTGTGAAGCACAATGTAAACTACACATCGTCATGTGCTTAGTAGTAATGGCGTTGAACGTGGCTGTGGACACAGGGAGGCCCTCGCGTTTCCGCATCGTTCAGGTTTGGTCGGTGTGTGTACCGTACGTGGGAATCGACAACTGGAGAAAGGCACTTCTGTGATGTTTACAGGCTGCTCAGTGTGCCTGTGGATGTTTGTCGTGTGGGTACAGAGGCCAGTGACTGTGATGTCATACTGGCTGTGATGTCATAGTAGCTGCAAGTACGCTTGATAGTGCACACCTGGGCTGGTCCTGTTCACTGGGCACTGGATTACAGTGGCTGGTTAAGTTGAATGCAGATGCGCAATGCTACCCACACAACAGGCTGAGAGATTGGTGCATTTTCAGGGGATGGGTGGGTTTTTAAAATTTATTTAAAGGCGGGCGGGCAATCCGCACTCCATATGTTGTGTCTTTCCACTTTATTCAGGTGAGGGAGAGCAGTGAGGATTACACGGTACAGAAACTGCCGGGGCAGGCGGTCGAACCCTTGGTCGTGCGAGAGGCGATTTGCATACGGGTTGAGAGTTTGGCTACCCTGTGGACTGCGTCGTATGGTTTCCACGGGGACTGGCATTTTTACCGTCGTGCCCATCTCAGTTAGCTTTTACGCGGACAGACGGCCGGACGGAACTCTAGAAGCTTCACGTTTGTAAATGGACCTCTTTCGCCAGCAGTGACTCGGAGAACGCTCGCCGGACTGGCCTGCAGTAACCGGCGATGCCAGAAAACTCCTCACGAACTTCAGAAGCATTTAAAATACCAATAGCATCGCTGGGATGGGAAACTGTAGGCTGCAAAATGGAATTGAACATGGAGTGTCACGTTTGATTGGCTTTCTGGCTTTCCTGGACAGGTACAAACAATTATTAATTACAATAAGACAATGGATGACTATAACCATCTTAATCTCTTTGAAGAGTATGTTCTTTTGAAATGTATTTTTTTTGTCAGAATTCTAAGGCAGTGTTGTAGAAATCCATTGCTTTCAACTACCAATGGTGACTGTGACATCAGCATCAGAATGTTCAGTTAGGAACATTCTAATCACATTCTAATTTGTGGTCTATTGGACACCTTTAAAGGGTTAAGTTGTTCACTGGAACAGGACTTGATTTATGGACTTCTATTTACTTACTGGCATCAAATCGTCATAAGTCAGGGACCCCTGGGTAAAAACAGGGTGAACAGACACACGATAAGACCCGCCCACTGTACCTGCAATAAGTTAATTGGAGGTCTGCTCTACATCTGCTGGCTGGACCTGGGTAGTGGGTTCACAGCCCAGCGTGTGGTTAGGTACCCCTGTTTTGGAAGCATCGTGTGGGGGGGATGTTGGCGCCTGTCCCCTGATTTCCCAGGCTCCTTTTGGTGGTGGTGGTGGTGGGGGGAGGGGGGTCGATTTTTAAACGGATCGCGTTTTCTCCGGTCGATTTCGGGCGTCTCCGCCCGGAAGCCGCTTCCCCGGCCGCGGTCCCGCCAGTGTGTCTCTGTCACCTCGGGGCGAAGCTCTCTACAAGCGCCCTGTCCATTTTGACAAAACAGGTGATGTTATGTTCCCGCCACGGGCGGCCGTTCTGTGCTACCCCTGTGCCAATTTGTCCTGGCTTTGAGAACGGAATTCAAGTTATGTTTCTCTCTCTTTTATTATTATTATTTTTTCCAGTTCATACATATTCCTACAAGTTTAGTGATTATGGACATGACTGAAATGTATATGTTTTTTTTTTTTTTTTTTTTTAAAAGCGCGACTTTCTTAAATATCTGACCAAAGAGTTTGTTGATCAAATCTGAATGGATTATACGGATTTATCTGATCTGTTACGGCTCTACACTGGGTTTGTGGTTTGTGTTTTCTTGTTGTTCGCACTGGATTTCCGGTGTGTTGACATGGCTGTCTAAATACTACAGAGACGATTATGCCAATTGTTTTGGCTCTTCACCAGAACTGGCTGTGCAGTGTACATCATATAGATACATTGGCAACAAATGTGGTTCACTGAAGGGCAAATAGCAATGGTTATTTTTCCATGTATGAACCATTCATGCTCCGTGATCTTAAATTAAGTCTAAGTTAAGTACCTGTTTAGGAGAACTGTAGCAGTTGCCACATTGGACTTGAACCTGAGCCTGGCTGGACGAGATTCGAATGCACAATATTACGTTTGTACTTGGCGGCGTGTGCTAAGCAGGGTATAGACTCTCAGGCGAGACCGTGGAGCTCTCTTTCAGCTGGTTTACTCAGTCTTGGTACAGTGGGCTGCACGGCAGGCCAGCCACCATTACGGCTTCACCTTCTCCCGCCTTCTCTCAGCCAAAGGCAATCAATCTCCGAAACGGCGATTCCAAACAGGCATTCAGGACGAGTGACTACGTGTTTTTCTCAGTCGTCTTCCTAAATAAATTAACTCTCTCCGTAACAGCCTGCATCTGTTATTAGCAGCAAGCTCCGTGTTCGTTTAACCCCGACAGAGTTTCCAGGGGCCCGAGAGGGGGCCGGTGTTCTCAGTGTGGACGTACACCCAGTCAGAGTAGACTCGAAGCTGCAGGTTTTTACTGGGTAATTCCCACAGTTATGATACGGACGGGCGGTAGTACAGATCATTTCCAATCACGGTGTTCCGTACAGGTGAGTCGTGTGTAAAGGTTGTGCCTTACGTGCCCGCAGTAGTTTACGAAGGTAAGTAAAACAGAGGCTTCTACGTGTCTCCTGTGCCTCTTTGAACGAGTGTCTCTGCTTGCATGTTGCAGTTCAGCTGTTCAGCAGACCGACGCCTTCAACCTGAAGTGACGTGCAAGAGTACGTTCCGTTTGGCGGGCAGGAAAAGCGTGAGAACGAAAGGCGGGTACACTTACGGTCGTACAAGTACCACCGTCGAGTGCCTGGGGATCTGCCAGATAAGGGGAGAGAAGGGCTATTGGTCATCCTAGCTCGGGTGTGCTTCTTTAGTGACGTAGAGCAACTGAGTCATGCACAAGGGAGGCCAGAAACAACAGCCATTACTCTTACATCTGTAGAAAAAAAAAAAAAGAATTATTAGTAGGAGTTAAGAATCCCAGTAAGGAAGTAAGGACTAAAATCCAGTCGTGCTGCAATGTGCTTCAGTACTTTTACATTTTTCTCTCTCAGGTAAAATTTCCTGGGGGGGGTGCTTTGAGGGCCTGCAGGTTGAATGCCTGCTCTCTCCTGGACGGTGTTGGGCTTGTGATGGTGTGGATGTTAGGGTGCGGGGGTTGTACCCCAGACTGAGGCCGCTGTGCTGTTACTGCCAACCCTGTGAGAAATGCTAGCTGGAGCTGTAGGCCTCGATTCAGACCGAACTCTGTTTGCTTTTCCTCTTTGTCTCTCCACTGCAATTGGCTGAGCTGCCAAAAAACCTGTTGGAAAATTTTTTCATAAAAAAAGAAATGTGTTTTAAGCTTATGATCATTTCATCATATTTCCAGCACTCTCTTCAATCAAAACACAGTATTCCACCTCCTTTCTGCAGATCATATATGGTACAAATCTCTAACATAATCTTTTTTTTTTTATTATTATGGAAAAAAAGAAAAGAACATAAAACTAGGATACGATAGCAGTCGGGCAGAGAGGTCACCTGCCCTGTAAACACTTCCTGTTCACCTGCGCCAAAACAGAAGACACTGGGACGCTTGCAAAGGCAACCTCCGGACCACACGCGGAAGCTGAAGCACGTGGTTCCGTTGCCATGGATTCCAGTCGGGCCTGTGATGGGCCCAAGGTTCTCTGGCGCCATGCCGACGGCTCGGAATCTTTCCTGCGAGGTTCCGCGTTCCGCGGGACAGACACTCTTTTCTACGGACAGGCATTCTACCGTTTCCCTGGCGATACCGCATGCCTGTGCAGTGCCCCTCCCTTTTATTTCTCATCACACGCTGATAATCGCGATGCTTTTCGTAGCGTGACATCTTCGAGCTTCCGCTTGTGCGCACAGGTGAGACTCACAGGTGCTTTGTTGTAGGTGCAGAATGAGTGCTTACGTTTGGCTGTGGCGGTGATGGTCGCTGCTCTACGTTTCTGACCTCTTTGTGTGCACGTGTGTGATTTGCTCTGTACGGCAGCATTGGCTGAAATGAATAGAGGCTGATGTGAATGTGCAGGTGACTTGGCATCGCACCTCAGGCACACCGAGTGCACAGACTGGTCCCGGATTGTCAGGTGTGTTGCCTTTGGTGTTTGGCGAAAACAGTTCAAGCCCCCATTTCTCCTCCTGCTCAATCTCAGCTCTGATAACTAAACAGACAAATTAGCTTCAGTCACATTCCTTGCAGTGCTCCCTTTCAATGTCAGAATTCAGACTCTTCTCCCCTCACCCCCACCCCCCCCCTCATCTTCTCTTGACATTTTTTTCTATTCTTTTTTGTCTTTTGTGATATTTTTTTTCTCTCTCTTTAGTTTCAGTCACTGCTGGAATGCATGATTGTTGTGCGAGTACCAAGACAAAAGAGCGGAGGCGGCCGCCCCTGCTTCAGCTGGCTTCCTCACATTTAAGGAGTGACAGGCCTGGCGTGGAAGAATGAGTCTGGTCTCCTTGCAGTTGACAGAAAGGAGCACAATAGCCTGAAGTTCTCGGTTACCCCAAGTCTAATGGCAGCCAATGGATGCTTATGCCGCTTGAGACGGCATTATATATGCGCAAACAGTCAAGCCCATGGCTTTCCAAAGGGGGCCAGGCAGGGGCCCTTGCAGGGGGTGGGGTGGGATGGGATGGGATGGTGGGGGCAGGGGGTTTTGTATGGGGTACAAAACAGCATCTTACAAAAACATGGTCTTAAACATGAAGCCACTTTTATTATTATTATTTATTTTTTTCCATTTTGTGCAAATTATTATTTGGAAATGAGTAGGCTATATTAGGTGTATTCGGTATTTCTACATTTCTCAACTGTATTATTGTTCGCTTGAATTGTGACATTGGCCCCGAGGTCGCCGGGCCTCGTGGATTGTCCTCTGTGCTTGCAGAGCATCGAGCGTCTCGCGGTCCCTCTTCAGCAGTGCACGCGCCTACAGGACTGCTCAGAATGAACTGTCCCTGGCAACGGCGCAAACTAAATGATGATTATGAAAATAAATCGGACAAATAGTTTCACTTTTTTCGGCGAACTGGGCCCAACAATATTGAAACGAGTCATTGTTATTATTATTTAGATTTTCCGTCACCCTGTTAATGCGATCCGGATTTAAGCCTGTGGCACGCGAACCAGGCCACGGATATATTGTTTTACATACCATAGTCTGTAGTATACGAAATTCATGCTGCTAATAATAACGTTGCAAAAACGTGAATACCTAGATATTTATTTTTTCCCCGAGCTTGTGTAGTCCTCACGTTGGTAGCTTAGCAACCGCCTCTGACCCGTGCACAGAAATAAAAGAATGAGAGCGTGATGCGCGGGAATGTGGTTTAACCCGCGTGGTATGTAGCCCGTCTATTAGTGCTTTTATATTGTCGCAGCGAGAGAAGTGTGATTTTATATAGAACGCAGTGTTTGCGAAAGAGCGTTAATGGTGGCCTGTTAACTCTACAAACATCAGTCTGGAAAGGGAGAGTGCTTCCAACAAAGCGACCGAATAATGCTGTTATAGTGCGGGATTTTTCAGTCGAGAATTTAAAGCAAAAAAAAAAACGAAACAAAACACATTTTTAACCTACACATTTGTTTTCATGTTTGGTTGCTTTGCCTGCCGTTCAGTTATCCGAATAGGCAGCTTAAATTGTTGAAAACAAGTGCATTTGTTTCGACAATTTTCCTGGATATAATGTCTGCGTTTATTTAATTTAATTTTGTTTTTAGCTCTGCCAACTACATCTGTTATTTGTAATTAAGTGGTTGCATTCTGCTTTAAAGAGCATGTTTTCGACAAAAGTCTTTTGATTTTTTTGTGGTGAAATAACATTAGGCCTATATTTACTGAAATGAAACGGACTGCTGACTGTTTACGACAGCTAAACAAATTTAGTGTATGCTAGACAGGCCTGGAGATAGCATCGGTTACAGTTAACAGTTGCAGTTATTTCGGACAGAATTTCTTTGTAAAAATAAAAATATTTTCTATCTATATAAACACCAACTTTCTTACTCTGTGCTGTGTCTACTAAAATAATACTTGATTATGAAACATACATTTGTTGCCGGCTACGTCTCGTCACTAATAACGGGCCTACTTGTATTGAAAAAATCAGGCATTTTGAATGTCATTAATAGCCTAGATCCCTTAAGAACTGCGGCCGTTGTGTCGTATAGGTTTCGCCAAGCAGTAGTGTCTGTATGCTATTGTTATTTTTTATTGTTACAAAATGAATGTAGTCCGTTTTGTCGTATATATGCGAAAATATTAGCCTATATTATATAAGGAGTATTGTGTCTTCCACTTAATGGAAGGGGATAACGGTGTGTCATGTAGGCCTATTAAAAATCTTGCTTAAAAAGCACGTACCGGTAGCTGAAATCGACTGCATATGCTGCTGCATATTTTCCTTTTGTTTAGCCTGTTTGTAAAATGGTATTATTTTGTGTTCTATAATTTTGGGCCATCATTTTATTTAAAAAAATGAATAATCAGAGATTTAAAGATTTCTTTCATCACGAAAGCAGCAAATACGTCTGGATTCTAAATAAAAATGCAAATAGGCCAAGCTTTCAAAAAAGAAAAATAAAAAACATCTTGATGAACATATTGTGCAGTCCAATGTAAGCCTACGCGATTCTTTCTGCAAGTAATAGCCGAACACTCAACCTATTTTGTTACAGACAAGCTGATTTTTAAAAAATCACACTAAGTTTCTGACAACAACGCATGTTACCGAATGGGGTATATTGTTGGTGTTAAATGACCTCGGTCTATGTGCGAATTTGATTGCTTTCCCTTTAGCAGTTCAGTTCTGTACATTTCTGTATAAGTTATTTTGCGGTTAGGTTTTCATTCTGTGAAGCCGCGACGGCACCCAGAAAATCCAACAAGCTTTGTAATAACCATGATATTTATATTTGAATCACATTTAAACTACTTTCTTAATAGTAAATCTTTTCAATGTACTGAAAAGAATCTGTCTCAAAGAAACTGCTGTATTTTAGCGTACGGATAAAACAACCACTTTGGAGAAATGTTTATACCCAGAGTCCATTCTAAAGGTTATGATGGCAGTTTATTAGTCATTAAAAATAAATATTTATTTTAAGCATTCAGAGTTAATTTTGACAGTGAGTTCAAGCCTGTTAAATAGCCTATATGCAGATGTATTTTGATGACCAATGTTTAGGAAAATCTGAGGTTCAAAGGATTTGATAAATGTACAGGATATAGCTTACAATCGTCTGAATAACCGGAAGGACATGTCTTGAGGGTTTGATTGAACTTTTGATTGGCTAAATATGTTAGAATTACTGAATTTGTTCCAAAACAATAACTTTTTTTGAATAGCCTATTGTTCGTTATGTTTAAAAAATAAAGCCGACCGCTGAAAATACTAACAAAAGTAATGTTACCTGATTATTTTAATTTAGTCTTATTTGCTGAACAGCCGCGGTTTTTTTCACAATCTGTTAATGACATATTGTGAAATGTGGTTTCCAAACAACATGTGTACTACGTTGAGCAGTCCTGCCAATCGAATCGGTTTTGCGTGTGCTATTTAAACCAGTGCCAACATTACGAAGCACATGGCGTGTGCGTTTGAAGACGATGGAATGTTCGTTTTTGTTGGCGGTTACCCGGAAAAGTTCTAGAGTTCGTGTAGATCCATCAGGTGCATTTGCGTGTAACATTGTTTTGCTGATGAGGAGGGGCTTTCTGGGATAGTTGTGTTGGTTTTCATCATGCATTGATGACGCTTATGAAGCTTACTTCCGGTGGAGAGAATGATCATGTGATTCAGAGCCTGGTCTACTTGAACTGTGTTTTTTAATCCTCTTTTTTTCCCCCATTCTGTTTGCATTACAGGAAGTGGGTCGGTGGAGACAGGGATGAGGAGGTTGAACTGGCCCAGGAATCGCCCACATCAGAGACGGAAGTTAGAGCAGGTGGTGCAGGGTACCTGGACTGTCAGTGACTCCCCCCGCTCTGGAAAAAGGCAGTCACTGCACCTCCGCAGGTGAGGGAGCACCTGGCAGCCAGTCCACCTGGAACACCTGCAGGTCCGTCTTTGCAGGTGAGGGCTGAGTTCACACCTGCAGTTTTGTGGGGGCATTATAAGAGTGGGTGCAGGCAGGAAGTGTGAATTCCCACAGCCAATGAGAGCGCAGAACATCACGCTTGCTTCTCCCTCTCCGATTATGACATCACAGTGCACCTCCGGCACGGTTCCACTATTGAGATCCACAGCTGCAGAATGAGCATTAAATAAAGGGTCATGTGTAGATGGCCTATCTGATTGGTTGACCATGATAGAAGAATTAAGTCTGGCCTTATCCTCCTTCCAGGATGAAAGTTTGACCTCATTTGTTAGCCAAGCTAAGGATAAATTGTTTGGACAAAGAGGTGGCCATCTTTTATTTGGCTTCCTTTCCGTCCAGACGATGTGTCCTTAGTTCGGCTAACAAATGAAGTCAAACTTTCCTTGTTTAATTCTTCTATTGTGGGAAACCTATTGGATAGGGCACCTATCCATTAGGGTCAAGCATTGCACTTGTGATTTTTAAAATGCATTTTATTTTTTATTGTATGGCTGCGGGGTAGTTGATCTTGTTAAGGCACTGTTCTAAGTGCATGGATGGCCGTCGTGGTCTGGTGTTGAATCTGGGCCATTCCAGAGCGGACTGTGGCTTGTCAGCCCTGTGGGGAGAAGCACAGTTGCCTCTAGAACCGCCCAGAAATGGAAGGGTTTCTGCAGTTCAGGGTGGCAGCGTCGTTTCGCTCACTACCGCCTACTGCTGGTCGATGGCACGCCTGCAAGTCCGCCTGTTGCACATGGAGTGCCCCCCCCCCCCCCGTCTCATGTCAAATTTTTTGGTAAAAGTGCAGATATTTTGTCGCACCTCTCTCTCGTTCCTCTATCCCGTCAGTGATGACTTCAGAACATTCCGTGGAGTGCTCATGGTCGTTAACTTTATCGCACCGTATTTTTTTGTTGTTGTTGTTGTTGACTCCCACCCAAAGCAGTACGAGCACAGAGACCACAGTGAGCGGTGATCTCAGCAGCGATTCCGATCCGACGGGCCTCCTTGGAGCCTTTCTTTGTGGCGAGATCCTCCCATTGATTTATTTTAATTCATTCTGCGTAAGTCGGGTGTTTGTTCGCCCGTGTTCCACAAACAGCGGGATTATCAGGCCTAGCGCCCGATGCTCCCGGGTCTTCTGGGGCACGGCTGTCCTGGGCGGGGTGGAAAACCCGGGCCGGCTCTCTCATCGTTGGGGATCCAGTCTTCCTGTCTTGTTTTTTTTCTCTGCGTCTCTCTCTCTCTCTCTCTCTTTCCCTCTTTTTAAAAGGTCTGATGCAGTTTGCACAGAGTCTCAGTGTGTTTTGGTAGGTAGTGATGGAAGGGGAGGGGTGGGGGGGCACTGTGTGTAGAATGTACTCATGGAAAGGGTGATGCAGTCCCTCAGAATCACAGGCCCCCCCCAAAGACTTCAGTGAAGCTCACACCATCCAGTCTTTGTTCACTATGGAGTCTGCCTGGGTTCACAGTTTAAAGACAGAGTTCAATGCCACTTCCATTTTGCCCACTGGGTAGACTTTGCTTGTGTGACTTTTGCCTCTTCGATACTCTGTTGGTACCCTCTGAAAAAAGAAAAGACCTTAAAAGACCTGGATCCAAAATCTTTCGTAAGTGTGGGCTGTGTGATCTGCACAATGAAATTTCCAGGCTGTTTTTGTGAGGAAAAAAAAGTAAACTTTTTTTTTTCTTTTCTTCCTTCACAAACAAACACAGGTGATTGATACTGATTAAAAGGTAGAAGTGATTGAATGGCGATTGCTAGCGAGAGAAAGCTAAAGAGCCGAGTGTTGAATTCAGACCGTTTTAAATCGAGGTTCTGGCCTTGGCCTTCTGTCACTGAAGATGGCTGAGGCTTGGGGAGGGTGGGGGTACATACCAAACCCCCCCCCCCCCTCCCAACAGAGAGAGCTTTACTTCAAACTCTAATTCATGGCCTTAGTATCCAGTCAGCCAGGCTGTTTAACATTTGAAGAAGATGTTCAGTGTCTGTTGACACACCTGTAGCAACACATATACAGTCTTTAATGAATAAACACTCTGCTTTCTTCGTATTATATTTTCCAATTTTATGTTTTGATTTGTCAGGTGCGTATAGTTATCAACGCATTTTGGAGTTTTGAGGAAACCGTTTTGAATTCAAATTTAGTTTGTGATGAAAGTGCTGATATGAATTTGAATGAAAAATAAAAATGTATTTGAAAAATTCCAAGCATGTTGAAATGCTCTCGTTTCCTATTATTATTATTATTTTATTATTATTATTATTATAGTAGTAGTAGTAGTAGTAGTAGTAGTAGTTTGTCAGATTATTATTATTATTATTATAGGTCAGAAAAGCAGTGGCTTGCCTGCAGTTTTTCAGGCCCGTCAGATCAGTATGCGCTAAACGTGGAGAAGGGCTGTTGGTAAAAGTTGCTCTTTAAATTATGTCCACTGCATTATGCGGCTTGATGGCTACAGATAAATCTCTTTAAATGGATTCAGTGAATAGGGGGGGAGGGTGGAGGGGGGAGTTTGTAGGGGCACCATGCGGGAAACGTCAGTGTGTTTTGGCATAAATTGCGGCCCCGTCCCCCTGGCATTGAGAGGAAACGGTAAAAGGCCGGTATGTCGGAACGCGGAGATGAAATCCAGGCGCGGATGTTTCGTTTTCGCGGGAGAGACGCGAGGGCACGGTTTCGTTCTCGCGGGAGAGACGCGACGTTGCGTTGTCTCCGTGTCCTGTATTGCTTTACGTGTACCACAAATATATCTGTGAACGTATGGACTTTCTACGATGTAATTATTATTCTAAAACGGCAGTGTTTTAAAAAAAAAAATGTACACGTCGCAGTACATATTTGAAAGTGCCAGCAGTTTTTATGTTTGCCTTGGTATCATGAAATGATGTCATCCTTTACCGATATTGATATTATTTTGGGTTTGGAGGGCGAGGCAGTGGCAAGACTCTTTTTTATTTTTCATCTCACTCCCTCTCTCTCTCCATCTCCCTCTCTCCCTCTCACACTCTCCCTCTTTCCCTCTCTCTCCCTCCCACTCACACTCTCACTCTCCCTATCCCTCTCTCTCCCTCTCACACTTTCCCTCTCTCTCCCTCCCTCTCACACTCTCACTCACCCTCTCTCCCTCTCACACTTTCCCTCTCTCCCTCCCTCTCTCTCTCTCTGTATAATGAGGTGTGTTTATGAAGTGGACGGTCTGTCTAAGAGGCCGGCCGGCCGGCCAGTGGCTGAATGGGGGGGGGGGGAGGCGGAGGGAGGGAGGGAGTGAGGGGGCGAGGGAGGGAGGAGGGAGGGAGGGAGCGAGGGGGCGAACGAGGGAGGGAGGGCGCGAGGGAGGGAGCGTGGCGGGGAGGGAGGGGCTGAGCGAGGGAGCGTGGGAGGGAGGGAGGGAGCGAGGGGGGGAGGGAGGGAGGGAGGGAGTGAGGGAGCGAGGGGGGGGGCAGTGGTGAAAAAAGGACTCCTCATTTTCCCACGCCCAGCGCCACGCCAAACACTGGCTTAGGCTCCCAGGGTCCAGTCACAGTGCTGATATATACAGGATCCTGTGTACCCATTCAGTACACCCCCCCACATTCAGTACACCCCCCGCCACCCCCATTCAGTACACCCCCCCACCCCCATTCAGTACACTCACCCTTCATAAGTTCTGCGTGGCATGTCTTTCTGTTTGTCCATCCATCCGTCCGTCCGTCCGTCCGTGTGTGTGTGTGTGTGTGTGTGTGTGTGTGTGTGTGTGTGTGTGTGTGTGTGTGTGTGTGTGTGTGTGTGTGTGTGTGTGTGTGTGTGTGTGTGTGTGTGTGTGTGATGTCACGCGATTGTCAGACGTGCCAGAGACACTTGGCCTTGTGGTGTTGGGGGTATGGGTGTGTGTGTGTGTGGGGAGGGGGCGGGGCGGGGCGGGGGGGGGGTATGGGTGCAGTTGTTTTTGGTGGGTCGGGAGGGGCGTCTCTGTGCTGGAGCCCCGGGTGGGAGACAGCCAGACACAGCCCATTCTGACTGAAGCCTGAAAGAGAGCTCATTTAAACACGCGGGGGGGTGCGGGGGGGCAGGGACGGGGGCGGGCAGGGGGGCTGCAGGCGGGCGACATAGCAACCCAGCAGAAATGTCTCACTGGCCCGACTTTCAATAAGGCCCCGTGATCTATGCGCAAATAATAAAGGGGGTGTATTTGTAGACTATACCCCCCCCCACCCCCACCCCCGCACTACCTTCAGGGGGCCCAGACATTTTTAAATAAAGCTGGTAATATATACGACCCCCACCCTGGCCAAGAAATTTGTAAATTAAGGCACTTAGAAAAAATAAAAATACAAAATTTTCAAAAACGATAAAGTTCTGTGATAACTGCTTCGCTGTGCGCAGGGTCTGTTCGCTTTTGTCTGTTTTCTTTGCGAATGAGAAGAGAGGTCTTTTCACAGTATCTGTGATGTAGATTTGTGTGTGTGTTTGTTTGTGTGTGTGCGTGTGTGCATGCATGCATGTCTGTGTGTGTAAAAATAAATTAATAAATAAATGAAATAACAAAAGAGGATCAGTGTCGTGCCCCTCAGGTCAGAAAGGAATATTGCTGGATATTAGCTGGACGTATTTTAAACTGGTTCAGGATACTTCACCATAGAAGCACACACGCCCCCTTTGGGTGTTCAAGCTTAGCCTGACACGGCGCTGGAGGCTAGCCATCCTGCTTCGATGGGGCTGCACGGTCCGCTCTCGTTGTTTAACCTTCTTTTGTGTCCCTTGTGTAAATCTGTGGTAGGGAAGGAGAAAGGAATCCGAAGCTGCTGCCATTATGATGTCACAGTGGATTTGCCGGAACGCGTTCACAATGGAGGTGTCCTGGCATTGAAAGCTAGCTGACCCGCGTTGCATTGAGCTAGCAAGGCTAGCCCATGAGCGTCATCATCCGGTACACCGATAGTCAGGGTGTATTGGGTTTAACGGTTTCATTTCTATGAAAATGTTAAATGAGTGCATAAGAACATCATGCACTTACGGCAAATGAGCTAAAAGCACTCCATTCACAACAGGTTCCTGTGAATAAATACTCATGAATAAAATCTAATTGCTGCTGTTCTGCAAGTTCTAAAGGGACCAGCTCCTCTGAATTAAATTAGCTGGAGTGTTGCATTATTGAAAGGACATTTTTATCATTGGCTGTCCTTGTGAACTGCTCTTGCGGAGCTTAACGCTGAAGGAAATTCTGTAAAATGCGATGATTTTATTTGCCGAAAGGGAATTGTTTGACATGGGTCAGGTGCCTAAAGGTCCACAGTGTCTGCTGGTTTACTCCAGTCCTGGAGGGCTGCAGTGTCTGCAGGTTTAACTCCAGTCCTGGAGGGCCGCAGTGTCTGTGCAGGTTTAACTCCAGTCCTGGAGTTTTCTGTGCAGTGTCTCATTTTTGGAAACCAGTGTAATGTAGTAGCGTGTGTGTGTGTGTGTCTGCATGTGTGTGTGTGTGTCTGTAGAGTTGTGCATGTGAGCGGTGAGTGTTTGAGTGTGTGCTAGTCCATGTGAGGGGAGTGTGTGTGTGTGTGGTCCTGGAGGAGTGCAGTGTGTGTGGTGTAGTCCATGTGGGGGAGGTGTGCAGTGCTGTGCATGTGTGTGGTTGGAGTGGAGTGTGTGCAGGAGTGAGTGTTGCTGTGAGTGTTTGTGGTGTCATGTGGTGGAGTGAGTGAGTGTGTGTGTCCATGTGAGTGAGTGTGTGTGAGTGTGTGTGTGTGTATGTGTCCATGTAAGTGAGTGTGTGTGTGAGTGTGCGTGTGCATGTGAGTGAGTGTGTGTGCGTGTGCGTGTGTGTGTGTGCATGTGAGTGGGTGTGTGTGTGTATGTGAGTGTGTGCATGTGAGTGAGTGAGTGAGTGTGTGAGTGTGCGTGTGCGGATGAGCTCATGGCCTGACCAGGTTTGCGTTTCTAATTGGTTTAATTGACTGAATGGCTAGGCGGCTCTTCCTAATGGACAGATGGAAACGTTCCAAAGCTAACGCTGGCTTTTCTCTCTCACACCCTTCTCTTCTCTCCAAAATTTTTTAATTCATTTTTTTGTCACAGTTTCCACATTAAATAATTTACAGTCGTTATGATGAAATGTGTTGTTCTAGAGCGGCGTCTGCCCCTGCCTGCTCTCGTTATCTTTCATTAGGTCTCTCCGTTGTGTGTTTGAGTGTTTCAGCGCTGTGTGTGTGCGGGCGCTCAGTCCCTCACCCTGAGCTTCTCCGAAATCTTAGCGCCCCAATTGACCCTTTAAAGGGACGTTTCGCTTTGTTTTTAACACGATCACGCGTTTTTGTTCTGTCCAATAAAAAAAACGTTAATTTCGGTATTCACGCTACGCAAATACAGTGGGGATAAGCTCCACACCATTGCTTGTGTATTACCAAAGTGAAATATTCCTTTGAGGTGTAAGACAACAAAATAATGTGATTAAAAGTTAACTGAACATTCTAATGCAGATGTTACTACAGTCACTACTGGTGATTCAAAGCAGTGCGGTTCTAGAACACGGACTTAGAATCTTGAAGAAAAAAAGAATTCCAAAAAAAAAAAACCCTGCTCTTCAAAGGGTTAATAAAGGAGTCTGCTTGACTGCATGTGCGGATATGTTTGTGAGCGTTGTTGCTTATTCTCACAGCGTCGCTGATTCAGTCACTTCCTGCTTCTCCTCTGGACGAGCGTTAGCGGAGATTCTATTATAGATCTTGCTCTGCGTTAATTAAGCTTTTCCCTGTATAGTTATGGCCGCTGTTGCCAGGTTAGCGTCGTGCACTCTGTTACTTGTGTAGCCGCGGCTAGCGGTGTGCGCTTAATGCCCGCGCTGTGTTGTAAAGTGGTTTGATGGGACGGTTTTGTTCCTGGGACCTGCTGGATTTACGAGTTCGCCCATTTTGTTTACGGGCTCCTCGTTCGGGCCACCGCGGGGGGCCTCCGTACGCAGCGGGGGGGGGGAGCCCTGGGAAAGACGCACTCGGCGTGGACTTTGGGAGCGTCCACCTGAACTCTGCATCGCTCTGAAGGTCATTTTCCAAAAAACCGGGCCGGTCGCAGTCGAGACCACCGTCTGTAGGCTAAGAGCGAACACCTGTGCAGGTTTATAGGTGGTGTCTGTAGGCTAAGAGCGAACACCTGTGCAGGTTTATAGGTGGTGTCTGTAGGCTATGAGCGAACACCTGTGCAGGTTTATAGGTGGTGTCTGTAGGCTATGAGTGAACACTGCAGTTAAGGTGTGTCTGTAGCTATGCGACACCTGTGCAGGTTTATAGGTGGTGTCTGTAGGCTATGAGCGAACACCTGTGCAGGTTTATAGGTGGTGTCTGTAGGCTGTGAGCGAACACCTGTGCAGGTTTATAGGTGGTGTCTGTAGGCTAAGAGCGAACACCTGTGCAGGTTTATAGGTGGTGTCTGTAGGCTAAGAGCGAACACCTGTGCAGGTTTATAGGTGGTGTCTGTAGGCTATGAGCGAACACCTGTGCAGGTTTATAGGTGGTGTCTGTAGGCTAAGAGCGAACACCTGTGCAGGTTTATAGGTGGTGTCTGTAGGCTATGAGTGAACACCTGTGCAGGTTTATAGGTGGTGTCTGTAGGCTATGAGTGAACACCTGTGCAGGTTTATAGGTGGTGTCTGTAGGCTATGAGTGAACACCTGTGCAGGTTTATAGGTGGTGTCTGTAGGCTATGGTGAACACCTGTGCAGGTTTATAGGTGGTGTCTGTAGGCTATGGTGAACACTGTGCAGGTTTATAGGTGTGTCGAGGGTATGAGCGGACACTGTGCAGGTTATAGGTGGGTCTGTAGGCTAGAGTGAACACTGTGCAGGTTTATAGTGGTGTCTGTAGGCTATGAGTGGACACCTGGCATGTTATGTGGTGTCTAGGCTGTGAGCGACCTGTGCAGGTTTATAGGTGTGTCTAAGCATGTTTACCTACTTTTGGCCGTGTTATAGGGTAGAGGGTGTCCTTGTCATCAGAGCTACGGCAGTAGTGTATTACGATGCATAGGGGACTGGGCTAGTGACTCAGCTTTCTCCTCTTTATCTTTCCCTCTCCTCTCCCGTTCTCCTTCCATCTTTTTTCTCTCTCTCCTCCCCTCTCTCTCTCTCTCTCTCTCTCTCTCTCTCCTTGCTGTGTGCCTCTCTTTCTCTCGTTCCCTCTCTCTCCATTATCTATCTCTCTCTCTCTTGGTCTCTCTCTTGGTCTCCCTCTCTCTCACTTTCTCTCTTGGTCTCTCTCTCCCTCTCTTTCTCCCTCTCTCTCTGGGTCTCTCTCACTCTTTCGCCCCCCCTGCCGCCCCCCATGCTCTAATTGAGCTGGTGAGTTTGTTTCCCGCCCCTCTCATTCCTTCCGAACCCGGGCGGCCCCTCCCCTCTCAGGAGGGGGTCATTGTCTGTGCCCCCGTCCCGACCGTGTAATCCCCTCAGCCGGCCGGCACTGTGCCCCAAACCCCAACCCCCCTCCCTGCCCCGCCACTGAGATCCATTACCCCCCCAATGGGAGAAGGGCAGTGCCCACCCCCCCACCCCCTAAAAAAACAACACCCCCAAAAACCTGACATCAGCCTGCCATTATCGAAGCTGGTGTTGTTCAATATTCAATAAATGGCAATAATAGTAGTAAAAGTAATAAGAAGAAGAATAAATGTAGAAACTCACATTTTCTAGGAATACACTGGTGGAGAAGGGGCAGGCAAAGAGAGGGCAGGTATGGAACATGAAGGCTGGTGTTTATCATGACTGTTTCATGACTGTCAATACTGTATCATGACTGTGTTACTACTGTATCATGACTATGTCAATACTGTATCATGACTGTGTCGCTACTGTATCATGACTGTCAATACTGTATCATGACTATGACAATACTGTATCATGACTTTCAATAATGTGTCTATCAGTGCTATATCATTACTCTATCAGTAATCAATGGTCAAAGGTTATATTTTTGTATGTGTGTTGTGTTGTATATAATGATCTTTTTAAGCTGAATGCTTGAGTGACACAAGCCTCTGTCAGGTATTCCAGGTGTGATGTGGAGGAGGCGCTTACCTGTGAATCATGGGAAAGGATGAGATATAGACACCCCCCCCCCCCCCCGCTCACTCAGGCTTCCTGGGCCTTTCCCATAGCCCCCCCCCCCCCTTCATAATGAGCAAGCAGGGAGAGTCTCTCCCAGCCCAGAATCTGTGCACCCAGGAGGAGGTGGAGAGGTTGCCATGGTAACAAGCTCACAAGAGTTGAGCAGGGAGCGAGAGGTCCTGTTACGCCAGGTGCTGTGCGCGCAGGCGGTGTGGTCAGGGGAGAAAACGTACCGTTGCCGTGTGAACCGTGGACCGGTCAGTTTAAAATGGGGGCTGGTTTTCACAGTGTGAACTTGTGCGGTCAATTAAACCACCAGGTTCTCAGTGGGAGCGGAGCGGTGCGGATCTGAACAGCTCTTCAGCTCTTGCTCGGTCGGCGTGAATTGTGCGGTCGATTCGAACCATGTCACGCACAGTATGACAAAAACAAATCTGGTGATCAAAGCTGGTTTTCTGCAGTGTGAAATTTTTTTTTTGCGGTCAGTGAAATCAGTCTGTGCTCAGGGTGATTTAAGTGGTCACTCAAATTGGGCTGCGTGTGAAATGAATTCTGGGCGCTTGGTTCTCGTTGTGACGGTGCTTGTTGGTTTAAGCCCTGCAGTCAGTGAAAGTTAGGCGCGCACTTTAAGCTGTGGGAGCACAGGGGCCAGCCCTACAAACGCGAACGTCAGTGACTGACTGAGTTGACTGAGTGATGAAGTTACACCATTGGTCGGCCGAGTTATGAAGTTACACCATTGGTCGCCTGGATCACGTGTGTTAGGTCCAGCCATGTACTAGGTTTCCTAGTCTTGTTTTTGTCGCACCAAGATCAGTCATCTTGACTTCAGACTCTGTTAGACCCCTGTGCATCCTTTTGAACACTGAGCTCCAGTTATATTCTGTACACTAAGCTGTTTGGGGTTAAATGCATTAGTGTGTTATTTTTAATGCCTTAGGTTGTAAGCACTAAGTGGTACTCTCAGTGGTTTGTGTGTAATTGGATGTAATTGTGTCAAGACCAATTTGAGGTGCAGGGATATGTTTCTGCATAGTGTGTGGGGAGAAGAAAAAATTCATTTGAGTTAAAACTTTTGTTTGGAACTGTGGTGGTTATTTTTGTATTTTTGGGTTTGGATTTTTAGAACTATGTAATTGTCATAAAATATTGTTGTTGCATTTTATTTGAGTGTGTGGTGTTAAAGTGGGTGTTCAGAAGTTTGCCCTTCTGTGTTCAGTTTGCAGTTTAAAAAAAATAATAATAACCTTTGTTTAACCAGGAATACCCCCTTTGAGATCAAAATCTCTTTTACAAGGTGAACCTGACATAAAACACAAAGTTACCACGCAAGACAGTTGACAAGTTTAGAAACATCAAATTAGGGAATGAGACCGTAACAGAAATGAAAGAGGTCAGAGGTTAGGGTCTGGAGCGTGTCATCAATTACATGTTTAAAAATGCGATTTTTAATTTTTTGCAGATTGTTCCAACTGTGTAAGGTGCAGAATAACTGAAACCCAACTTTCCAAATTCAGTAGGGGGGAGTATCACATCCCTTGAGTGGCAGGCATAAATATATTAATTTCTATTTAATAGACAGCTGAGGTAGGGAGGAAGTAGAGGAATTATTGATTGATGGGTGAATATAAAGTGGTGGACTGATCTGTGCAGGTGCTTGGCTCTTGCTCGATTGCTCACGCCTGATACGCACTTCCTGTTTGGTGCGCAGAGCTGGTGGAAGAGTTTTTTTTTTTGGAGTCTGGAAAGTTTGGAGGATTGCATTGTGCTTTCGAGCGTGTAATTGATACACCACATCCTGGCCCTGCGGCCGTATCCTGGAGGAAAAGGGTGTTAGGGACTCGGTCGCTGGAGGTGTGGAGTAGTCTGTTCAGGCGACAGAGAGTCTCGTTTGGTGTGTTCCCTGTCTGGTGCCCAGGCAGGAGATCTCCTGGGGTGTGCGGACAAGATTCTGGCCAGAGCAGGGAGATCTCCTGGGGTGTGCGGACAAGCTCCTGGCCAGAGCACGGAGGGATCCGGTGGTCATGGTCCATGTTGGGGCCGGTGGCACAGGCAAGGGTGGGCAATTTCTTTTTTTTTTTCCAGTCGTCACGGTGATGGCCGTGCCCCTGGTGGCGTGTGAGGTTGGGCTGCGATGTGATCCTTACCTGAATGTGTCCATAAATGGATTTTGGATCGAATGGCCCTCAGACATTTTTTTTTTCTTTTTCTGCTTCTGTGTTTCTTCCCAGAGTCTGCAAAGACTGCCACTAAACTGCCACTGCCCCCCCCCCCAGCGCTGTGCTGTATCCCCCTCCCCTCCATCTCTCCTCTCCTCTCCTCTCCTCTCCTCCCCTCCTCCCCTCCATCTCTCCTCTCCTGGATGTGGGCTGGGAGGTAAAGGCATGAGTACTGAGAATCTCTCTTTCTGTCTCTCTCTCTCTGTCTGTCTGTATGTTTATCTCTCTCTTTCTCTCCATCTGTCTGTGTCTCTCTCTTCCTCTCTTCTCCTCCTCCTCTTTCTCTGTCTCCCTGTTCTCTCTCATCTGCATGGATAGTAATGTTTATAGCGTTTCTCCTTCTTTGGGGTTTTTTCTGTTCTTCTTTATTTCTTTATCCGTAATCTGCCTTCATTCCGTCCTGCCCCCCCCCCCGGTCCCCCATGCCCCCTCCCCCCCCTTCCCGCACCATCCCGGGCCACTTCGGGAGGGACGGTGGGGTTGGGGGTGGGGGTGGGGGCGTGTGGGCAGGGTCTGTTTGAATGGCGGACAGCCCCTATTGTGTTGGTCTGAAGTGGGGTTCACACCCATGTCTGGGCCCCCCTTGTGAATGGCATTACTGCGTCTGAGACATCTACCCCCAACCCCCCCCCGCCCCCGCCCCCTCCCCCCCAACCCCTCCGCTCGCTGTGGTGCACTCTCTCTCCCACGCTGAACCCCAAACACCCCCTTTTTGAATAATGACACCATCTCTCTCTCCTTCACTGTCTCTCTGTCATGAGCTCCCCCTCCACCCCCCCCGCGCGCACACACACGCACGCACACACGCGCACACACACACACCACACACACACACACACAGATGCACACACACACACGCACACACTCACACATACACACACACACACACACACGCACACACACGCACACCTAAACACTCTCACAAACATACACACACACACACACACACGCACGCACACACGCGCACACACACACTCTCACACACACATTTTTTTCATGTGTTTTGGCTGCTGTGGACCCTACTGGGTGGGGGAGGGGAGTTGGGCGTTTGGGGGTTCTCTTGGGCGAGAGAGAGAGGGATGGAGTTTTCAGGGTCAGTAGGGTGGTACAACGGACTGTATAATGTGAGTGAGGAGAGGGGTTTTGGGGTTTGGGGTTCAATATTGACATCAGAGTTGATCTGTTTGTGTGGAATGCAGAATCTGGTCACTAATTTCTGTCTCTCTCTCTCTCTGTCTGTCTTTCTCCCTCCCTCCCTCCCTCCCTCTTTTTCTCTTTCTCTCTCTGGCTGTTCGTCTGTAGGAGGAGGAAGAGGAGGAGGAGGAGGAGGACTGAAGAGGCCGCGTTTCAGAGGGAACCTCCTGGGGGGTCAGGATGGAACCTCATGAAGCATCATCCCTCTATCCCTCCATCTCTCCTCTGCCTCCTGCCTTCCCCCCCCCCCCCCAGGAAAGGAAGTGATGGAGAGGGGGGAGGGGAAATGAGCTCACTTCCTCTCTGCTGACGTCACAGTGGAGTGACTGGAGGGATCGATACAGAGGCGGGGGGCTGATTGGGGGGGGGGTTGGGGGGGTGCTGAACAGTACCCCATGGCTCTGCTTTGGGCCCCTGTCCTACAGCTGAAACCTCGCCCTGGACCCCTCCCCCCCCAGCCTGCACCTGTGTATTTTTGTTGCAGGGTGCGGGAGAGACCTTACTTAAAAGAACATCACAACACCCCACTCTCACTGCCCCCGGTTGCCATAGGCACTGTTTTCTGTGGTTCGGTTTTCCTGTGCACAAACCAGCGTGCCATTAGGACAGAGGAAGGCCTTTTTTGGACCATGAAAGTCCAAAAGCAAAAAAAAAAAGCAAAACTACCAGGAACTCTGATCCAGTGAAATCTCGCCTGGAGAGGATTGGTCCAATCACGCGCTGGCGTTTGCGTCGGACTGCTGGAGGGAATCTGGGGAACGGGTTCGGACCTGGGACGTCCTGCCTGAGGAGGGGGAGGTTTTCGGAGCGTGAGGAACGTCCCCTCGGGCTTCTGGCACAGGTAAGCTCAGGTGTCTGACACCACTGCTCTGCTCCAAGCCCGGCAGCGTGGTTTTAGAAAAATGGGCTTTTTCTCCCAGCGATGCGATTGGTCAGAATGTGTGCTATCAGATTAGGAACTGGCTGCTTTCCCCTTTTTTTTTTTTAAATCCGCAGTTTCTAACTGCCACTTTGTGCTTCGGTCGCTTGCCTTGGGTGTGTGCTCTCTTCATCAGCCAATCAGAGTCTCTAATTAAGCGCTTCAGTCTGTGGCCCAAACAGGGATGAAGCGTACTGCAGCGTGTTTGAAAACGTAACGGTGCTAATATCAGACAAACCGTCACGGTACAGCGTGTGGGCAAATGTGTGGAATATATCGACATATCCATCGATTGAAATGCACTTATTTTTTATTGTTTGCCTTAAAATGACGTCACCCTTGCTAAGATATACACGCTTGTTCTCAGCAGGGCCTCCTCTGGTCCTTTGTGTGTTAAACAGGGGGTACAGCGAGTGCGTACCCCCGAAAGTATTGTGGGGTACCGGGGTCCCCCCCCCCAGTAAACTGGCACACGCAGGCGGGCCGCCTCTCGGCTCTTCAGACGGGCAGCAGACAAAATGGCCGCCGCGAGCGCCTGCCGGCTGTCTCCCCTGAGCCAAGATGGCGGCGGCTGTGGCGGCATCGCCCGCGTCTCCCTGTCCGTGAATGCCGCTGACGGTACATGCAGATGTCCCCTAATTGCATTTGCATATGCGGTTGATTTAGTCGGCTGGGATTCCCCCCTCCCCCCCGAATCGCGAGGCTGTAGCTTGTCTGTGCGTTTGGGGCGCGTGAATCGCGGGTGGGGGTCCCGGGTTGGCGGGGGTGGCGGGTTGGCGGGGGTTTAAGCGCGACTGACTGCCCGCCCAGAGACGGGTTTCCCTCTCCTCATCCTTCCTGTTTATCTCGGTGGCCATTTTTACATTCATTTGTTTGTCTAAGATGGCCATTGGGGTAATCTGAGTTTCAGGGTAATTAGAGACAGGGGGCAGTTGAGGTAGTTTGAAATTCAGGGTAGTTGTAGACGGGGCAGTTGGGGAGATTAGAGACAGGGAGTAGCGTGCGGTTTGAGGCGGTACATGCGCCATATGTCCCGTCTGTGTTTCCCAGCCTCCTCGTATGCAAACGGCACACTGTAAGAGGGGCAGATGTGCCTTAATGACCTCATCATTATGCGCCATAATGACCTCATCAATATGCGCCGCACGCCTGGTCACAGGGACACGCTCGCCGTGTAGAACAGCATGCCCGGCTCGCTGCGCTGCAGACCGCGGTGTTTACTGGAACACAAACGGGTAAATGTAACCCATTTCAGTCGGGTGGAGAGAGATGCTCAGTCATTTTAGGGGGGGTGTTGAGATGAGAGTTTAGGAAGCCCTGGATTTACGGGACCTCTGGTGCACTGTTAGAGGCATCTTCCTCAGAATGGGGTGTTCTCTGTTTTTGTTTTTTTTTCTGCTGTGAAAAGTTTTTTTTTTCATTTTTTATAAACATTTGGAGATGAGTCTTGTCAAGAAATTATTCACCAAGATGCTGCTATCAACCAAGCTGACATCTGTTGACACTTTTACAGACGAATCTGACGCTGGAAATCTTTCTGGACCGCACAGCCGTGTGATCGTTTCTGTCTGCCGCGCTCGATGTGATCTGTGGTTGCAAATTTTGGCGCCAGCGTTAAATCCTTCACTTGTGGCTTGCACAGAAATGCATTCCAATTTTTCTTCACAAGTTCATTTTGGTGTGTTAGTTTCAGCGATTGCTGAAACACACAGAACTTGGGTAAATCTTGCTTTTAATTGTTACTCAAAGGTATTGAAAGGTAACTTGTGGTGAGTCTGAGTGACCTGCGCTAGGTGAATACGTAGATTTGTGGTAAAGTGTTACCAGTGCACCAGTGTGCTGGAAGGCCTGGGTATCTGAGTCCTGTAGGAAGGGGATGAAAAGGACGCTCAGTCATATTGATTTACTGCTCAGGAGTCTATCTTCAGCTTCTGCTTTTATACGGATTTTAGTTTCAGATCTTGTCTGTGGCTGATGTTTTCTTTCAGTCAAATTCGCGGTATGGCGGCTGTGCCAGCAAGAAAACCACAGAAGAAAGGAGGTCTTCCGCCTCATTCTGTGATGTCCTCGGTTGTTTTAAATGCATGCCAAGTGTCTTGGCTTTTTGTGGATTTAAGTTGTCCAATAAAACAAGCAGGTGAATAAATACTGTACACCAGGAGCTTTAGGAAAGTACCCATTATATAATTAAGGGAAAGCGATTATGGGAAAGTAAAGATTCCTGTTCTGTTCGGTGCTAGTCTGTTCGTTTGTGTTTAGGTCTGGATTTGTTGCGATGTTGAGAGGGGCCGTCCATTGGCTGCTTTCTCCACAGGAAGCCGTAGACCTGACTGCTACCGTGGAGACGAGGTTATAAACATAATTTCTTGCGAACGCGCGGTGCTTGCCTGAACGGTCGCGCCGCTGGTCTGGTGCATTGTGGGAAGGTGGGAGGATAACGTGCTGTAAGGACCACCGGTGGTTCATATTTTGGCGCCTGTAAATATGCCTGAATGTACGTTAGGCGAGCTGGGCGACGTACTGTGAATTAGCCACGCCGCGACAGTGACAGAAGATTAAAATTGATAAACGTGTATTTGGCGGGCTGTGTGATTAATAATAATAATAATAATAATAATAATAATAATGATGTGATGCTTCTCCGTTTTTGAGGGCCGTTCGTGGTATGGTACGGTGGGATCTCCTCAAATTTGTGACACTAAGAGAATAGGGCTGTGTGTGTGTGTGTGTGTGTGTGTGTGAGTGAGAGAGAGTGTGTGCGTGCTGTGGTGTTCATGGTGAGGTTTTTTTTTTTGGGGGGGGGGGGAGGGAGTGCGGTGTTCGTAAATATAATTTATTTATAGACACCCGGGGGGGGGTCTGACGGGTGTATGACAGCAATGCCTGGGGGGGTGGAGATTGGGGTGGGGGGTTAGCCAGAACCTCGGGCATCCCCAGTCAGACGGTGGGGGGGGGGGGTTAGGGTTATTTTAGCGGACCCCCCCCCCCCCCCCCCGTGTTGCATAATCTGGCGGTTGTAATTGCGGCGGGTGCTGGCGCTGGCATTGTTGCCGCGGCGATGGCGGAGGGCGGGTTTCTCTCTGTACAGTAGCTTTTTGTGGCTAAAATGGCGGCGGTGCCTAGCAACCACGCCGCCGCCGTCTGTCTGAAGCAGGAGCGGCGTCGGGCACACGCTCGGGGGGGCGTGGGGGCGGGGGTTTGGGGGGGGGGTTTGGGACGAGACTGTCTGGCTGGGGCGGTGGCATGAGAAGAGGGGGAACATGAGTAAGATTAGTGTGTGGAAGGGTGGGGGGGGGGCGAGGGGAGGTACGCACCAAAATTAGATTTGCATATTCAGTGCTGCTTGAGAGCCCATATGCGTTCTGAGACATCAGACATGCTGGGGTAGGGGGGGGGGGTTTGGGGGTTTGACTGGGTTACTCGGTTACAGGACTACTGCCCTAGTAAAGTAAAACCCAGAGCGGCTCTTTTTAACTTCAGTCCGTGTTCCAGATTTGGTTCCGGGTTTTGCTCACCGCAGTGATCCAGCAAACTCTGTAATCCTGCTCTGTGAAGTACCTCCAGGCCACTCCACACATGTACACACACACACACACACACACACACACACACACACACACACAAACATATACACTCAAACACACGCACAAACACACACACACACACACACATATGCACACATATACACGCACATGTCTCCACACATACGCACACACAAACTTGTTTTGTTGTATATGGCATTCTGCTGTGACTCCACTGTTGCAGTCTCGGTACTGAATGTACTTTTGGATTGACAGCACATATTAACACACGCATGTATCTGCGTGCGTGTGGATGACGATGCAGATGAAGGTGACTTTGATTCTGTGTACATTTCAAGGCTTTAACTGCTCCTGGATTGTAAAAGAATCTACCCGATTCTAACCGTCCGTTTTATGAAGACGCTTCCTCTGCTTTTCTCTCCTTGTGCGGGGAAGTATCGACTGCACTTGTGTATTTATGCATTATTGAGAATGTCATCGATTCCTTTTAAACATTTTATGTCGTCTTTGCCACAGCCCTCAGGCAGGAAGTGGAGGTATTCAGTCAGAGGAAAACTGGGTAATAATCTGAGAAACGTGCTTTTTTTATTTTTTTATCCTGGCCTGTTATCTCATGAATTCCTCTCAGTTTGGCCCAATGAGGATGATGAACGTCCATCCAACATTCTCATTATCAGCTGTAGGTGTGATTCCGTTTTGGCAGTAGCAAATGACCATATGTGCTCAATATTGATATATTTATATTATTCATAGGCAAACCCTAATGTCAGCAATATCCCAAAAAATATGCATGTGCGTGTGTGCATGCGTGTGTATTTAGTATACACATATTGTGTGTGCGTGTGCGTGTGTGTGTGTGTATTTAGTATACACACATTGTGTGCGTGTGCGTGTGCGTGTGCGTGTGCGTGTGCGTGTGCGTGTGCGTGCGTGTGTGTGTGTGTGTGTGTGTGTGAGTGAGTATAGGAGTGAGTGTGTGTGTGTGTATAAGAGTGTGTGTGTGTGTGTGTGTGTGTGTGTATATGTATGTGTGTGCGCGTGAGCGTGTGTGTGCGTGTGCGTGTGCGTGTGTGTGTGTCTGTGTGTGAGTGAGTATAGGAGTGAGTGTGTGTGTGTGTATAAGAGTGTGTGTGTGTGTGTGTGTGTGTATTTAGTATACACATATTGTGTGTGTGTGTGTGTGTTAAGTGAAGTGTGAAGTGCTGTTTTACTTGCACAGTTGCTTTTCGAATCCCGCGCTTGTAAAAGATTGTGGGATTGAAGTATTTAATGTTCTGTGTGTTACCGTCCTTTACGGCCTGCACGAAAGCCCAAGCAGTGTGTGTGTGTGTGTGTGTGTGTGTGTGTGTGTGTGTGTGCGTGTGCAAGCCTAAAATGGGGGGCAGGTTTAGTGGGTTACAGGTCAGAGATTTCGGTGGATTGGGTGGGTGGTGTTGTCGTTCTGCAATAATGACCATCACCTGTAGGAGGCGGTACAGAGAATCCGCTATGATCCAGCGCCATTCTGCAGACTTTCCTGCTTTTACCCTCTAAGGTGTGAGGACACAAACATGTGATTGGAATGTGCTCAGCTGAACATTCTAATGCTGATGTCACAATCAGCGCTGGTGACTGCAGGCAATGGCGTTCTAGAACACTGACTTAGAATTTAGCAGAAAAGAGAAAGCGTTCCAGAAAAAAGCTACTCTTTAAAGGGTAAATGTCTTTGAGAGAGTGAGTGGAACAAAGAGACAGCAAATATTTAAATTTATTGCCGTGACACTGTTTTGTAGCTTAATGTGTTTGTTTCTGTGTGTGTCGCTTTGGCAACACATTCTAATGTGCCATGCCAATAAAGCACTCTGGAGTAGAATTCAGTGTTGATGTTTGAGCATGTTGCTATACAGACTTCAGCAATAATTACAGATAAGTATTTCCTGCCAATAAAGCATACTTCTTACATTTGCATCTGAGAGATAGATAGATAGATAGAGAGATGGATAGATAGATATAATTAGTGTACATGCATTGTTTTACATGCTTTGGTAGTATTTATAAAATACACATGGATTTCCTGAATCTTGAATTTGGGAGAGGGAGGAAAGGAGAGAGAGGGAGAGAGAGAGAGAGAGAGAGAGAGAGAGCAGCAGGCCAGCAGAGGATTTGTGAGTGAAGATGTTAAAGTGTGGAGGGGGGTCTGAGTGGACCTGAAAACCAGCTCTGATACCCGAAAAAAGAACGAGAGGAAGAAGAATAACGTTTAAAAAAAAAAAATTTTAAAAAATCCCAGGCTGCTCCAGGAGGAGGGGTGCAGGGGAGGGAGGGGTCCCCGTGTCCCACAGCCTCCCACCCCCCCTTTTTTTTTTTTAACCCGCAAGCTGTGCACTGGCACACGGAGAGAGAAAGGGGGGATGGGTGGAGGGGGGTGGCGGGGCGGGGGGACGGTACAGCCCCGCTCACAATGCACTGCATAAATTGGGGTGCGTCGCCACGGAGACGGGCGGCCCCGGAGCGTGGGAACCCGGGTCAGAGAGGGAGCGGTCCTGTCAGGCGCTGGCTAGACAGCCCAGCTGTGCCGAGACGCAGGTGAAAAAGGACCCCGGAGGTCAAGGTCAGGGAGGGGGGGGGAGGCGAGGGGGGGGGGTTCATCTGGCTGTCTGGGCCTCGGCGTGAATGCGTTTGCTTATTAAATAATGCGGCTGGTGTGCTCGTCTGCATAATCAACACCCCCCCCACCCCCTCTCCCCCAGCCTGTTTCTGAGGGAGAGCAGACAGGCTTGCTCTCTTTCTCTCTCTCACACACACACACACACACAGTCATTAATACACACTCGCGCGCGCACACACACATGCACACACACACTCACATACGCATTTACACAAGCACACACACAATCATTAATACACACACACGCACACTCACATACGCATTTACACACACACACTCACATACGCATTTACACACACACACAATCATTCATACACATACATATGTACACACACACAATCATTAATACACACACATACACACACACACAATCATTAATACACACACACACACACACACACAATCATTAATACACACACACACACACACACACACACGTCTGTCCTTCACCAGTAGCTGTAATGGTCCTGCCTGGCCTCTCGGTCCCCGTACCGCTGCCCTGTGTGGTGCGCTCCTGCCTCTCATCCCCGGCACTGCGTCTGCTCTTCAGCTGATTCATTCATCTTCACTGCTTATAGAGCACATTCAAATTAATGCGGACCTTTAAAAAGCACAGCCTGCTGTCATTAACCCTTAAAGAGCACCAAAGCCACCGTCTCTCTTATACATGCAATATATAATACTATATGTATGCAGGTGGTATATTTTAATATAAATATATGTATATAAATAAAATATAACATTTTTATATCATTTCTTTTTTACTATATAGATCTGATATTAAAGGCATAGTGAATTTGGATTATAAATGTGTGTTAGCTGTATTAATAACATGATTAATTACTTATTAATAACTTATAAACTGATTGGGAGCTGAGCTGTTTGGATAAGTGCTATCTAAATAAATAAAGACTTATTATTATTATTATTACATAGTCTGACAACATAAAATTAGATGTAATATTTCCAGGTGAAAGAGGGAGATGGAGAGTTCTCTTTAGAAGGTTGTGGGATGTAGTTTTATATTTAGCTCAGGTATGCGGAGTGTTCAGGGCTGAGCAGGTGAGCCAGGTGCTCACTAAGCAGGTGTGTGTTCAGCCTGCAGTGGGAGATTAGCAGTCACTCTGCTCTCTCTCTCTCTCTCTCTCTCTCCCTCTCCCTCCCTCCCTCCCTCCCTCCCTCCTTGCTCTGCTGCATCCGACGCTTCTCCTCGACTCCGCTGTCCGTAGAGCCAGGCTCTATCAAAATCACCACGCTCGTGTTTAACTTTTATTTATATAAAAATTTGTTTTGGGGGACAATGCAATTTTAACATCGTTACAAGTTAAAAACAAGACAATAGGTTCTACATCTCAGGTTTATAGCCAAGCCTAGTTTCCCCTGTTCCCAGTTTTGGGATTCTGTAGAATATTGAAATAAATCATAATGTGCCAAATATAAAATTGAGTCGTATTGCACTGCAGCTTAATCTTGTTAAGAGTGAAGCGCCATTCAGTCAGAACGTGGAAACACATGACCAATCTGAGCCTCTATGACATCACAGAGCCGCTGACATCACTCAATGGGGCTGTGGCTGTGGTTGAGGAGAGAGAGGTGGAATGGGGTGTTTCCTTTGGGGAGCGGGGTGGGGTGGGGACTGCCCCATCCCGAAATTTACTCGCCCGCCGAAAAATGCGGAGGGCCACCGGAGAGCGGGCCAGATCCGAAGCTACTTCTTGGTTGCCGGGGCGATTCAGCGTTGGCGTTTTGGTGGTTAAGTGGCACGGCGTTCTGTGGTGGCGTTCCGCGGTGTTCCGGGCTCCGTGCCCTCTCTGTGGAGCGCTCCAGGGCAGAGGTGCCAGGCAGACGCGTCACTCAGCTTTTCTGTTTCTTTTCCCGTGTGCCCGGGTTCCTTCGCCATCTTTTAGGAAACCGTCCCTCCTTTCATCGTCCCGTCTAAACGATGGCGCTCTGTGCGGAGGTTCGGTACGTCTCGCGATCGCGTCGGTCAAGTTCACCGCATTGCGGGCGCGCTCGGGGCGGGGGGGGGATAAAGAAGAAAAACAGGCAGCGGTGACAGAAACGTCCCTTTTTTTTGTAACACGGGGGGGTGGGGGGTGGACAAGTTTGAGGGCTTTGATCTGGGAGAATCGCGATCGCGGTATCCCCCCCCCCCCGGCCGCCATTCAGAGCCGAGCCGCGCGGACGCTACGGGCGCTACGGGCGCTACGGGCTCCCCTTTCAGACGCGGAACCATTACCTCATGAGCTGTTTGTTTCCTGGAGAAAGGAAGTGCATGAATAGGGGACGCGCAGCCCCCCCTGCACGGTCGGCTCCGTTATTCATCCCTGGTTCAGCTTCATTAGCCTGACTGAAAACCCGCCACCCTCCCCCGCCCCCTCCAGCCCCGCCCCCCCCGCCCCACATCGCTTCAATGGACCTGTCCATCTCTTTCACACCCCCCTTTTCCTTACAAAAAATACCCCACGTCCCCCCTGCTTGGGCTAATCGTCTCAACTCACAATGAAATCAAGCTTAGTAACACGCCACTTTTGTGAGTCCCCCCCAGCCTCCTGCCCCCTACCCCCACTGTTTCTCAACTGTCTCCCCTCTGCTTCTCTCTCTGTCTCTTATTCTCTCGCTCTCTCTCTATACCTCCTCTCTCTTATTCTCTCCGTCCCTCTTTCTCTCTCTATCCCTCCTCTCCCTTATTCTCTCTCTGTCCCTCTCTCTTTTTTATTCTGTCTCTGTCCCTCTCTCTCTTATTCTCTCTCTGTCCCTCTCTCTCTCTCTCTATCCCTCCTCTCTCTTATTCTCTCTCTGTCCCTCTCTCTCTCTCTCTCTCTCTTATTCTCTCTCTGTCCCTCGCTCTCTGTCTCTTATTATGTCTCCTTCTCTCTCTCTCTCTCCCTCTCACATGGACACACGTACCCACCCACTGCTTACACCCTCGTTGCCGTGCCGACGCCGTGCCAGCCCTGCTGGAGTCCGCTGCCGCCGCTCACAGTTTTTACCAGACAGTCAAAAAACAAAATAAAATAAGAATTGTATTCTGTGTTAATTCCAACATATTGTGCATGATTTTGTTGTGGCTAAAATTTACTCTCTGTCAGTGTAAAATGTACACTTTCAGAGTTCATAAGGTTTTTACTGTGCGCCTTCTGCCTGTCTGTCTCCCGCCCTGTTTTATGTTACTCCTCTAAAATTCAGGCCGTTGCACAGTGCTGTATCTGTGTAAGCTCAATTTCACCCATCACTGCTTGAAAATGATGTCCTGCTAGTTTGGGTCCAGCGCAGAATGAGCGCATCCCAGTACAGCTGTAAGGTATCGGGACAAATTGGGCCACGTTCTGCTCTGACCGCGTGCTTCTGGATCCAGCTGGCCGGGTAATCGGGTCACTGGTCTCCAGAACACTTGACTTAAATAAATAAAAATAAAAATAAAAATGTCATTATGCGTCACCCGTATTATGATGTCACTACTGATCATAGAGGTATAATGGGGAACAATGGGGAGTGTGTCTGGATCAGTCGTGAGGCTTGGGCAGGAGGCTTAGCATGATGTCACAGTGCAAATTGTGATACTGTGTGTGTGGGGCTGTGATTGCATATTTGTGTGTGTGCATGCGTGTTTGTTTTGTGCGGCGTGCGTGTGCTGCTGTGCGTGTGTGTGTGTGTGTGTGTATTTATGTATACGTGTGTGAGCTCATTCAGAAATAAAAGTGCTATGTTAAGTTGGTCAGTGTCTGGTTCCACAGCTCTTGTGAGGACCTTTGTTCAAAAGCAGATGGTCCCTGTAACTCACAATCATAATTTTTATCTGTGCCTCCCCCCGATTTTAACATAAATCTGACGGCTCCAGCACAACGCACCCCCCGTGTCCTCTTGCTCTCAACTTGAACTTGAACCTTTTTTATTTATTTTTTATTCCTCCTCGTCTGCGTGGCCATTGTTGCCGCCGCCGTCATCGTTGGCGGGCGGTGATTTGTGGGCGGTTGTTTTCGGGGCCCGGGGGTAACTCTCCCGCTCAGCACCGCACCGCACTGTACTTTACAAAAAATGAATTCCGCTAGAATCGCCACCAGGGCTTTTTTGGCGGGTTCGCGGGGTGCCCCCCCCCCATTGTCTTTCACGTTTTGTATAAAAGACAGACTGTGGGCGTGTGTGTGTTGGGGGGGGGGTATAGGAGGGAGCTTGCTTTTCAGTCAGGCGTTTGTGGCGGGCAGCTATGGATACAGCGTGCGAGGTCCCCGAGCCGTGAGCATCAGAAGGCCAGCGAGGGGAGGGGGAGCAGGGGCTTCTGGGAAACGGGGAGCGCAGCGATCTCCTGTATTATTATTCCGGAGTCACAGATGCAGCTCTGCGCGCACGCACGCGCACACATACACACACACACACACACACACACACACACACACACACACACAGGTATGCACACACACACACACTCACAGATATACGCACACACACCCACAGGCATATGCTCCGTGTCGCCCCCGTAGGACACCACTGGATTCCTCCTTCCTTAGCCCCCACCCTTCCCTCTTCCCGCCCCCTTCCCTGAGTTCCTGAATGAAATTCTCCACGCCCTCGCAAACTTCACATCAGGGGACAAGTTCATTGCCCCAAACCCCCCCCCCCCGGTTATCGCTCCTGGATGACTAGCCAGGAGACGCAGGGTTCTACACGGGAAACACTCGGCCCTCCACCCCTGGGGGAGCGGGTGATATCCGAGCCGCCCGACGCCGTGTGCCGGTCAGGCCTTCCTTCCAGGACCAGAGCCGGCCCCGTCCCCGGGCGACCCGTTTTTAGCGATTAAAGCGCGGAGAGCTCAGAGGCGTCCTCACTGCTGGCTATGTACTGTTACGCTATGGTGCGCTATAGTATGCTACAGTACGCTATGATACGCTATAGTATGCTACGGTACGCTATGGTGCGCTATAGTATGCTACAGTACGCTATGGTGCACTATAGTATGCTACAATACGCTATGATACGCTGTGGTATACTATGGTACGCTATGGTGCGCTATAGTATGCTACAGTACTCTATGGTGCGCTATAGTATGCTACAGTACGCTATGGTGCGCTATAGTATGCTACAGTACGCTATGGTGCGCTATAGTATGCTACAGTACGCTATGGTGCACTATAGTATGCTACAATACGCTATGATACGCTGTGGTATACTATGGTACGCTATGGTGCGCTATAGTATGCTACAGTACGCTATGATACGCTGTGGTATGCTATGGTACACTATGGTGTGCTATGGTATGCTACAGTACGCTATGATAAGCTGTGGTATGCTATGGTACGCTATGGTGCGCTATAGTATGCTACAGTACGCTATGATACGCTGTGGTATGCTATGGTACGCTATGGTGCGCGATAGTATGCTACAGTACGCTATGATACGCTGTGGTATGCTATGGTACACTATGGTGTGCTATGGTATGCTACAGTACGCTATGATACGCTGTGGTATGCTATGGTACGCTATGGTGCGCTATAGTATGCTACAGTACGCTATGATACGCTGTGGTATGCTATGGTACGCTATGGTGCGCTATAGTATGCTACAGTACGCTATGATACGCTGTGGTATGCTATGGTACACTATGGTGCGATATAGTATGCTACGGTACGCTATGATACACTGTGGTATGCTATGGTACACTATGGTGCGATATAGTATGCTATGATACGCTAGGGTACGCTATGGTGCGCTGTAGTATGCTTTAGTATGCTACGGTACGCTATGATACGCTAGGGTACGCTATGGTACACTGGTGCGCTATAGTATGCTACGGTACGCTATGGTGCGCTATAGTATGCTACGGTACGCTATGGTGCGCTATAGTATGCTATGGTACACTGTTGTACGCTATGGTGCGCTATAGTATGGTATATGCTATGGTACACTATGGTGCGCTATAGTATGCTACGGTACGCTATGATACACTGTGGTATGCTATGGTACACTATGGTGCGATATAGTATGCTACGGTACGCTATGATACGCTAGGGTACGCTATGGTGCGCTGTAGTATGCTTTAGTATGCTACGGTACGCTATGATACGCTAGGGTACGCTATGGTACACTGGTGCGCTATAGTATGCTACGGTACGCTATGGTGCGCTATAGTATGCTATGGTACACTGTTGTACGCTATGGTGCGCTATAGTATGGTATATGCTATGGTACACTATGGTGCGCTATAGTATGCTATGGTACGCTGCACTACCGCTACATATATGTACACTTCACAATATAGTGGCAAATATAAGAATTATCAGTTTTGTTTTGTGAGGCTGCAGTGAAATGGTTTGTGGTATATTCTGAGATTCAGGGGCGGAGTCAGCACAAAGGTTTTAGCCGTTAGCGTCCTTCAGCGTAAGTCCGGTGGTGCCTGTAGAGGTGAAGGGGAAATGGCTTGCATTGGCAGGTGCACACATTTCGTCATTTACCATCAATTTGTTTCGTAAATTGCATCTAAAATGTCCAACAAAGTCAAGAAAGTCTGAAGTGTTAATAACACGAAGGTTAGATTGGATTATTTATGTTTTTTATCCGCTTGTTTTTTTTTTTCTTCTTCCGTCCTTCCTTCTCTCCATTATTCTTTTCTTCTCCTGGCCTTTGAAACTTGGGGTGGAGGGGGGGCAGTTGGCTGACTCTCGCTCCGCAGTTTGTGAAGGAAGGCGGGGGGGGGGGTGGTGGTTTGGAGGGAGCTGGTGGCCAAATAGCCAAACAATAGCGGAGTGCTGAATGCCCCCCCCCCCACCCCCACCCCCTCCCTGCGAGGAGGCGCTTCCCACGGGCTGGGGTGCTGGGGGGTAGGGTTTGCGGAGGGGGGGGGTTTTGCTCTATTGGCACTGCCCCCCATTCAGACCCCAGTCATGGTCACTTATAGCCGGGGGAGTGGGGCGATTCAGGCGAGGTGGGCTCCAGTGACATGTATGTTTAATATGGGCCTACGTCTTTGTTGGGCAGACACAATATGAGGGCGGGGGCCGGGAAGGGGGGCCCCCTGAAGGCCCCCGCCCTCTCTGTCCCGCTCACACCCTGCACGGACGGCCAAGTCCAGAGACGGGGGGGGGGCGCACACAAAGGGCCCCGTCCCGCGACTACTGCGCCTCCCGCCAACCCGCCGTCCCACCACCCCGCTTTCTCACAGGCACCCCGCCACAGCCCTTACTTACCATGATAATGTCATCAGAGTGTGTGCGTGTGTGTGTGTGTGTGTCTGTGCGTGAGTGTGTGTGTGTGTGTTTGTGTGTGTGGAGGGTGTGTGGGGGGGAGTGTGTATGTGTGTGTGTGTGTGTGTGTGTGTGGGGGGGGGAGTTTGTATGTGTGTGTGTGTGTGTGTGTGGGTGTG
The DNA here is from genome assembly GCF_018555375.3 of Anguilla rostrata. NCBI lineage: Eukaryota > Metazoa > Chordata > Actinopteri > Anguilliformes > Anguillidae > Anguilla > Anguilla rostrata. The sequence goes on from NC_057935.1 coordinate 57,886,061, forward strand.
TGAGTGTGTGTGCATGTATGTGTGTGTGGGAGTGTGTGTGTGTGTGTGGAGGGGGTGTGTGTGTTCGAGTGTCAGTGAGTTCATCGAAGAGAATGAAAGATGTCTTTTGGGGGATAAAATCAAACTTTCAAAGAATTCTTAAATCCCTGCCAGTAATACTTACGTGGCTGAAAGTATTTATTTCTGTAACTTTTTTAAAAACAAATTATGAACAATTTCTCTCTGAGCAAAAATGATTTTTGGTCCTTCAAATCGCGTTGGTCTTCCTCAGTACGTTCACATGCTCGTAACGGCTTGAATGGGTACAATTAGAAGAATTTATTTTAAAGACAGAATGTCCGAAATCACTAGCCTCCCCGCCGTTTAGCCTTCCCGGGGCACCCATCACATGACCGTATTTACAGTGTTTCATGCTTTATAAATTCTAATGTAATTTTGACACGCTCCCTGACCCCGGGGAGCGTTGGCAGTGGCTCCAGAGATAATATTTCTCACAGAGATGGCCCACCTGCCCCAAACATCCCCCTTTGCTTTTCTTTAAGCACCCTATTTCCAGCCCGAGCGCCCCATGTCTGGACCGGCCAAATTAGTATGCAGCAGACGATCCTCTTTAAATAATGGGACCCCATAGTTTGGGAGTCTAGCAGGGGTTAACCACCCCCCCCCCCCCCAACACCTCCCTCTGTTCATCCAAAAACCAGACTGGCAGCTTGATTTGAGGATGGGACCCCATTCCAACCCCCCCCAAAACATGCAAGCCATCCCCTCCTCACAGTCTCTAACATCCTGAGCTATAGAGAGTTTCCAGACAGCAACACACACACACACACACACACACACACACACACACACACACACACACACACACACACACACACACACACACACACACACACACACACACACACACACACACAGACACACACCCAGCCAAACTGTGAATATATTAAACCTCTCCCCTCCCTGGTCTCCTAGTCAGCAGATTGGGCCCCCCCGCCACCCCCCACCCCCCGGGCCACCCTCCCCCCCACACACACAAACCTGACATTGGGAAAGCGAACGGGGACCTCGTCCGCTTTCAGGAGGGGGTCACCGTTTTGAGGATGGGGTCCTCTCTGCTCACGAGCGTTGGCAGGGAAATGAGCGCGAAAAAACATGGCTGACAGCACCGCGCACATGTGCGCACACACGGGCACGTGCACGTGCGTTTTTGTGTCCATTTTTTTTTTTACGTGGGTGGAAAAATGCTAAATGAGCGCTGTGTTAGCATTTAGCATAGCGGCTCCTACCTTTGTTTCTGACCTAAGAAGGACGGCTGTGATCTCTCCCTGGTCACTGTCTGTCTCAGGAAATGGTCACCCCCCCCCAGCCCTCAGTAATTGGACTTCTTTGCGTCACAGCGTGTTTAAACGCAGCGTAGACCGAGCGCAGTTATGAGACGCTCCCCAAACAGAGCAGACGCGTGCGCAGCGCCGGTGCGCTCGGTTTACGGGCGGATAACGGTAGTTAGCGCGTCGCGCGGCTAATTCCCCGAGGTGATATCAGTCTGGTCCCGGGGTGACCCCCCCCCCCCCCCCTCACTGCTCAGGCCCAGAGGTCATGGGGGGCTGGGGGAGTCTGGGGGAGTCGGGGGGGTACCCCAGACGGGGCGAGCGCTGACCTGCGTCTGTCTGCCGGCCTGTGGGGTCACCGTCACGGGAGATAACGGTCGCCGCCCCCCCCCCCCACGCTCCCCCCCCTTCAGACGTAAACAACGCCGTGGCGTGGCTGATAAGGGAGACACGCACACGCAAACACGCGACACACACGCGCTGTGTCACTGCATCTGTGGCATTGTTTACACACACCTCACACACGTCTCAGACACACACGCCACACACACACGTCTCTCACACACACACGCGCCGCACACACATATGCCTCACACACACACACACACACGCCACACATACACACACACATCTCACACACGCACACACACACACACACGTCTCACACACGCACACACACACGCACACACACACGTCTCACACACGCACACACACACGCACAGGAAACTGCTGTCTCCCCCTGCATCTCTCGCATACAAATGGAATATACATTTACATTTATACACGCATAAATTTATATTTACATTTTACATGAACAGGCCTCTGTGATCCAGGGTGACAGACACGGCTTGTTCTTCCATACAGTCTGAGCTGGATGTTTTACTGAAGCACTGCAGGTTAAGCACTTTGCTTAAGGGTGCAATAGCACTGCCCCAGAATCTGCTTGGAACTTCTGGTTCGCTAATTATTATGCTCCACTAAATATTCACAAATGAGCATCTATGTTTTTAATTTCTCTCTGTGAGGTCCTGCCTCTGTGCGTTGTGTGCTTGCCTGTGTGGGTTTGTATTTCTGCACTGTGTGGACCCACACAGATAATCTGCGCTTCTTAAAAACAGATGGCCGTGGTCACATGACCTACACATTAATCTCTCTCTCTCTCGGTTTGTGTTTTTCATTTTTATGTCTTTACATATCTGTTATTTTTCTTGCTGAGTACATAAAAAAAAGCCTTGTGCATGTTTCTGTTTGAAAGGAAATGTAATGACTGTTCAGAATGAATGTTTAAGACTGGTAGTAAAAAAACAAAACAAAAAAAAAAACACACATTTATTGTTTGTTGAGTTGTCAATTATTTATTGGGTTGTGTTTTTGCGGTTATCTTTTTACCCATTTCTCTTGGATCTGAATTTCACGGTAAGTGCCCTCTGCGTGAATGCTCCATCCATCTCTATGTGATGACCTACTCACATCTCCTCCATTTGACTGTCCCTCCAGGTGGTGTCAGGGGATTCGTCGAGAAACTAGCCAACCAGGCGAGGCCGTGCACATCGGAGAGTGACCTCAGAAGCCCATCAGCACACCTCAGTCTCTGGAATTGTTGGAAGATCCGAGATTCCAAGGGGGAGGGGCTGCAGTGATGTCACAATCAGTAGCGTCCCCCATGGCAATCTCTCTCTCTCTCTCTCTCTCTTTCTTCACGGTCTTTGGTGAAGACCAGGAAGTCTGAGTTAGAGCTGGAAACCACAGAGGGAGGCTCCAGGTGAGTATGAAGACGTGGCTTTGCTCCAACTTACGACGTATGACATGTCTGGGCTGTCATAGCAATCCATCCTGTTACAATTATTTAGCATCTTGGCCTGCAGTCCAATCTATTATCTTTTCTAACTCGGTAGGTTTTTTTTTTTTAGCAGTGCGGTCCCATATAACCGGTTGATTATTCAGGGGCCAGGTTCCACATGACATAAAACCGAATTTAAACGGTCCCCAGAGCGGCCCGACTGTGCTAATGTATAACCAGGAAGATCGGCAGCGGCGCCGACGGCCGGGCCCGCCCGCATTAGCATTGAAATTGGGCTCCTCTATTTTTGCGCCGGCAAATTCATGGCCAGACCTCAGTGGTCCCCGAGGGGTCCTTCATGGCTGTGCCAACCCTGAGCTCAGAGACGGGGAGGGCCGGCGGTACAGGAAGTGGAAGCCATTTGAATAATAATCAGAAGCTTAGAGGTGATTCATTAATCCACTTGTGTTTTTCTAATTTGTGTTTATTTGTTGCATTATTAAAGATTAATCAAGTATATGCCATTAATAAAGGTGAGTACTTGTTTTTCTTATCTTGCTATATATGAAATGATTTAATTTGGTTTTGAAATTGATTATGGTTTGAACTAAAAGTAACTTATGATTTGTATTGTGTTTTGTTTCTTTATTAAGCAGAAAGTATGTGCATTTTCAATAAACCTTAATAAAATTAAATTCTTGTCTGAATCCTTTTTTTATTGCTTCTTTCTCTGCAGAGAACACATTGCTTTGCCCCTGGAAATGTCTGGCCCAGTTGGCTCATTAAAGAATATGAAGGATCTTCCTAATTAACTTTTAATTATATGAACATATAAAAAAACAAAGTAATTATTTTGCAATTTAGGAGTGTTTTATAACAGCAAAATAGAAGGCCGTCCAGCCTGGTTTACAGTAACCAGTGTTGTCACGGCAATGACAAATCAACAAGTGTTTTCATTGGGTCTTTTCCACCTCACTTTACACACTGACCAATGGCCAGCAGCCACAGCATGTGTGTTTGAGCCTTTTGTGTATTTTCCATGTACTTAAACACATCAAAATGGAGGTCTTTTGTGTTGCTTTTTTGTAGACTTCCTTGCTGTCTACATTTAATATTTTTGAGCAGTGGATGTCATGTGTATATGTATGCATGTATGTGTGTGTGTGCAGGTGTGTGTGCACATGTATGTGTACGTGTGTAGGTATGTATGTGTGTGTGTGTGTATGTGAGTATGAGTGTGTGTGTGTGCAGGAGTGTGTGCATGTGAGTGTGTGTGTGTGCGTGTGAGATTGAGTGTGTGTGTGTGCAGAAGTGTGTGTGTGTGTGCGTGTGTGAGTGTGAGTGTGAGTGTGAGTGAGTGAGTCTGTGTGTGTGTGAGTGTGAGTGTGAGTGTGAGTGTGAGTGTGTGTGTGTGTGTGTGTGTGTGTGTGTGTGTGTGTGTGTTGAGGTTAGGGTGGCATGCTCAGTGAAATGAGCAGTGAGGCCGTAGAGAATCCCAGCTGAAAGGGGGGTGGGGTCGGGTGGGGTTGGGGGTAATCCCCGTCCCGCCCCGCTGGGGGCCACCCACGCAGGGCTCAGCCAGCCGTGAGAGGGGCGCGGGGTCTGTGCTCACAGGGGTGGGGGGGGGTCACATTCCCCTTCACTCATGGGGAGGGATAAAGTTCTGGGTAAACTGGTCGCCCCAAAAAGCCCACCATCACAGGACCCGCCACCCCACCCACTCCCCTTGGTCAGGATTACAGAAACCCCCACCCCCCCATCTATACCCTCTCTGCCCCCCCCCCCCCACCCCCCCAAGAAGGTCTCTTAGACTCACCCCCCCCCCCCCCCATACATATAAATTCACAGAAAATAACACAACCTGGATGTAAGAATTAAAAATTAAATTTCTCATTCGATGGCTTTGGTGACCATGCTGTCGAGAATGAAGTTCTCTACACTAGTGCCATATCTTAGTGTAAAACTACAAAATTTCACTCAACTAAATTTTGGTTAACATTTTAATCAAATTAATGTTACGTTTTCTGAAAACGTTCTAAACTTATAGAATTCATGCCCACTCGCTAGTATCTACTCATCATCTCTAAACGTGCGCTTATTGAGCGGAAATTCCTTATTAATAACTGTTATGAAAATATAAGCTCTTTTGAAACACGGTTCTGAAAGTTCACCAAAAGCGGAGTGATTTTCTCCGTCTGAGCTTTCTTCACCCTTTAATAAACAACACGCCTCAGGCTTCGGGAGTTTTGAGACGGACATTAAATATTTCTGTATCAGTCATTTTTTTACTTGAAAATTGAGCACGGAGAGACTTTATCTCTTGTTACATACTCACATAAAAGTTATTGCATGTAAAATTACAATTGCAGGAAAACTGGATTTACATTGCAATGTTATTCGTACATCACATATGGTAGATGGTAAAAAGGAGAATATTGCCGCAGAATAAATATTTGGCTCCTTATGTCTAAATTCAAATCGACAGATCTAGCGCCATGTACCTGAAGTTTTCAGAAAATTGGCGCGCCAAATTGCTACCTGAAAAACGTTACCCTCACATTCAGTTGTCTTTTTTTAACCACAGTCCATTTCTTCTTTAAATATTGAATTAGTTCCAGTGCTGTTAATTCTTTTGCAGCCGTTTCCGCATAAATTTCAGGAGAATTATTATCCATTAGCCTACTAATATAGAGATGCCCTTGGTTGCCACGGCTCTCCGTGACGTCAGCTGTCAGTTCGTGCTGAGGGAACCTGGCACACCGCGAGACAGACCGTTGATCAGCGGAAGTGTGCTCACTGAGGCCTCGCGCCGTCGCGGTTGGCGATCAGTCCGCGGTAAAGGGTTGAAAGGAAGTGTGGCCACTATCACGCTGGGATTGTAAACATGTAAAGTGCCTTTAATAACGGCTTTTATTTAAATAACCCAACCTGCAGTTTACAAGCACATAACACCACAGGACTAAATGCAACTTCACAAGGACCCTGGGTAGGCTATTACACGCTCCCGTTGGTGAGTCATCCGCTTTTATTGGGGTTGCGGGGTGCAACACAACAGAGGAACCCGCTTTGGGCGTTTTAAAAACGCCTGGCTAATTGCAATAAACATGCAAACGGAATCCCCTCGAATTCCAAAGCGATTTACTTGAAAATTCCATTGCTAAAGCCTTTTACTACAGCTAACGGAATTTAACAGGGAGCGTTCTTTGAACATACGATTCGTCTGGTTTATTTGATTTCAGCGTAATCATTCCGGAAATGATTTTGTACCATTTCGGCATTGTAATTTTAAAATACGTTAGTTTGAAAGTTTGAGCGATACCGCGAAGATCTGGGCAATTGCTCGGATGCGACATTTGGCCTGCATGTGAAATAAGATATGGAATTAGGCCTAGAGCCTGAATGTCTGTTTTGGTTAAGCTACCTGGCTATGAGAGCGAGTAAATAAAATATTTTGAACAAAATCCGTTGAAAATGTAAGTGCACAACGTGTGTTGCCCATAAGTAATCACATTTTCTGAAAATAACAAATAGAATGTAACAAATTAAGCCTGTTCAGACGAGATCAAATTTACCCAGCTTTTTGTTTGTTTGTTTGTTTGTTTTGTTTAGGCTGCATGACATGTGATTGTACGCAGAAAAATGAACACACTTCGTTTATCATTTTAAAACTTTTTTAGTCCAACACAATTTTAATATTCGTCCATCAACTGCAATAGCTTGCAGTCCATAAAAAACAACAGACCGTCGATGGTATTAATTGGCTAAAAGCTTAAGTGGCTGTGTGTTTGCGTAAGCGCGCGCGCATGCTTTATTAATAATGTTAATAGTTTTCATAATGTTACAGCATGCTCGTTGTTTCTTCTTTTAGACATTACATGGACTTGATAGTTCGTAGCCGATGATTTCTTTGAACTTCACCTTGGCTTTTGTTTCGCGGCATGTTTCTGACGAAAGCAGTTATTACACACGCGCGCCTGCATTCTTTGTCTCATTCGTGTAGTTTACGGGAAAAATTTTTTGTTGAGCCCAAAGATGAATTTATCATTATTATGAACATAATCCAAAAACTGAGTGAACAGCGCGAGCGGCGAATGAATACAAGGCAAGTGAATAAAATATTATCACGTTATTGTCAAGGCCACCAAAATCTAGTCGAAAGTAAATTTCTGCTCTCCCCTGTGTGTTGGTTAGATTCACTTTTAGTATATAAGCTACTTTTAAAAAATAAAATAAAAAAAAGGACGCACACGTTTTGTATTCATTTAAGGCATGTAGAAGAACAAAAATACCTCAGGTTTCATTTTGTTTCCTACATCAGCCTCTGCCCCGAATCGTTTGCTTTAGTAAGAATTTTGTTTTACAAACAACCAGGTTTCGTGTAGGAACATACTGACATGTTTGCAAACAGTATTAAAAAAAAGTTAAACTCCGCAATTTGGAACTGCGCGTAGCATGCTGCAGACAGAATAACATTTTACATTCCACATTGACTTCGAAACAATAATAGAAACCGACTCGAAGAAAGCAGAATTTGAGAAAACATAGTGATAACAGAGATTGCAATACATGGACACGCGAACAGGGCAGGAAAACATTACCAAGTTACCGGAGGTTATGGCTGGTCACAGTGATGCCAGTTAATCATATATTGTACAGGACTGATCAACTGAAGAAAGGTTTGAGGTGTGTGGGTTATGCCGCGTGGGATGGGAAGGGAGAGAGGGAAAATAAATAAAATAAATAATAAAAAAGTACACCGTAAAATGTCCAGTGTTAATGCAACTGTGACAGTGTTAATTCAGCTCTAAATAGATAACATTAAGGTCCCACATTCCAGACTGGGACCGAATGTAATCGGTTAAGAGCTGAATTAACACTGTTAGAGTTGAATTAACACTGGTCAAGTTTACTGTGTGATAGGGGGGAAGAGGGAGGGGTGGGCAGCTTTTGGGTCGAGTAATTGTGACTGCCTGCCTTGGGTTGTTTTCGGGTTGCAGGAGGGATCTCGCCCGTCTTCGGATGATCAGCCTTCCGCAATCGCCCTTTTGCAACTGCTTTTTCTAGAATGGACTATGTATCTAGCGGTCCTTCTCTCCAGCGGGGAGAAAGGGGGGTGGGGAGTGGGGGGTGTGAGGGATCTTAAAATAATTGGTCTTATTTTCGCGCGGAGCACGGACCTCTAACCCTCCATACCTAGACACCCACCCCCCAAAAAAAGAAAAAAAAATTAGCCCATGAAGTCGGGAGGCCTGCCCTGCACGGACTTGAGCGGTTTGTCATGCTAACCATGCCGTCGCTATTGAGCGCGCGGTGTCACGGCGGACACAGGGAGCAGACGGTTCACAGGACCCCTGCTTTTGTGATGCTAAGTCCGCGCGCCCGCACACCAGCGAAATAAACAGATTTATTTATATATGTCCGTCGCTTTGGTGCCGCGCTCGCGCGCATTTCAAGAGGGAGGGAGACCGGTCTCCCTTTCTGTGTCACGAAAGATATAGCGCGCGCGGCCACGCTAGACAAAAGTCTCCCAACCTTATAGTCTGGTGGTCAGGGGGAGAACTTGAACATAACTCATGAACTGAATGAAAAAAAGGGTTGAAACTTGGGGTAGGGGGTTACTCTGGGGTGACAATGTTACAGAAACTGCGAAAATATTTTCTTTCCTAGTATGTTGGATTTTTGATTGGAAGGATAAGTGGAAAAAGTAAATTTTGCGAGGAATTAGCGAGAAATTTGACGTGTTAGCGTCATTGTGTGTTACTGATCTGCATATTACTTTAAACAAGGTTCAGAAATGAGTCATGTTATTGTTGTGGCTGTATTTGTTGTTGCTGTGAGTGCTATTGTCACTGCGGTAACTTTATCACTCGTAGTGCGTTAACTACTCTGTCAAGCATAGAAAACTCAGTGTTATGTTATTAATATTTCTTTTTTCTTTCTTTTTTTTAATTTTACAGTTCATTTAGGGCTGTGCATAGTAAGCCAAAACGGGCCCGAACGATCTTTAAGGATCCCAACACGATGTGGTCCGCAGTTTTTAGCGTCTTTCGCAGATCGCTTGCGCGAGCCTAAACTCATCTCTCTGATCTCATTGTCCGCCCCGCGCTGCATTCCTTCACCAACTAATCCACGATGGATGGCTCCAAATGTGCTGGGGTTTTTTTTAATGCTGCAAATAAGCCCAGATTTACCGAGGCTAACCGGGAATTACCAGACAGATTTACCTGCGTGAAAGAACTTCGGCCGTCTCGATTTGCTACTCTCAAAACGTACTTAGATTTAAGATCCTGGTTTAATGTGGTGTAATCTGGTTTGTCATGGAGCCGAAGGGGATTTAAAAGGACGCCTAGTAGGCCTACTGTTCTCTGAAAAACCTCAGTATTTACTTTCCAAATGTCAATTTGTACTTTTCAAATATCAATTAACGTGTAGATTTTTTATCAAAGCCTTACATACGAAGTTCTCTGTAGAAAAATACCTTTATTTAAATCTAAAACTAGAGGGGTGAAAAAAATTACACTTCACTTAACATAAAGCCAAAAAGCCCTCTGTAAATTTATAGATAAACTAATGAGGAATTAGTTATTTTATTTTGTTATATTTTATTTTATAGATTAACCACGCAGTATTTGAAAAATGGTTATATTTCCTATTGTAAAAATGGAAATGAATGATGTTAGTCTGTGAAAGCAGTGCCTTCAATCAAAAAAGAAGTTACTGGCAAAATGTAAGAGACTTCTGGAACTTCTTGGAGGGCTAGATTAATATATATTATATATAATATAGGGTTTAGTCCTAACAGGGAGTTTTCACTTGTACATGGAACAGCCTGCCCGTGCCTCGTGCAGTGAGATTGTGCCTTACTGAGAGGGACACAGTGTCGTCTGAGAACCACCGCCCCCCCCCCCCCCCTCCAAAAAAAAAAAAGCCTCCCGGTCAGCTTCTTTACAGCAACAGGATTCCTCCACCATCCAATGAGCAGTGGCGTGGTGCATTGGGCATAATGGTACAGTATGGCTGCTCCAGGGAAGGGCCAAGCGTGGTTTGGAGTGGTGCTGCTCGGACTACCACGGCGCACTAAAATGTCGCGGTGTTAATTCAACTCTTTGCAGTGTTAATTCAACTCTTAATGTATAACATTTGGTCCCCCTCTGGAATGCGGGACCAAATTTGATCTTGTTAAGAGTTGAATTCACACTGTAAGAGTTGAATTAACACCGGACATTTTACTGTGTGGGATCAAGTTGTCCTTTTCTCGTTAGTGTGTCAGTTCGTGTGTTCGCTGGGGGCCAAGGACGCTGGGAGGGGCGGCGGGGGTACGGCGGAAGAGAGAGGTGGCGGGGTGGATGCGAGGCCCGGCGGTGGGTTACGCCCGGCAAGCCCGCGAGAGAGAGACGGTGGAGGCGGCGGTGAGCGAGCGATGGCTCTGCGGCAGCGCTTTACCCAGAATGCCCCGGGTGTGCCGCGTGGCTGCCGTGTGCGCGGACGTGCGGGCGGCCATGTTCTCGCCGTGCGCCGAATTCGAACCCGCGTTCAGAAGCACTTCTCACGCGTTGCTCTTCGCTCCTTTGTGTTCAGGTTCTGAGGCGTGTTCAGGCTGACGTGCTGCGTTAGGGGCTGGAAGCCGAGAGGGTGGCGTTCTGGGTTCAGACGACTGGGGGGACGGGGTGGCCCGGTCGATCTGCAGTATTAAATCTAAAGGAATGGCAGATGCTTTTCAGGACGTTTTAAATATTTCTTGTGTGGACGGGGGGGGGGGGGGGGGCTTTTATAGCTTCTAAATCACTGTCTTTTTTAACTTCCCATGTCTGCCTCTCGACATCCACTGCCACTACCCCCCCGGTTCCCACGGTGACAGAAAGAGTGGGGGGGGGGGTGTGGGCGTAGGGGGTTGGGCGGGGGGGGGCTGTGTCCCTGCGCTCGTGAATGAGGGCCGTCAGCCCATCATTTGAATACATGCAAATGACTCCTGGTATGGTTCCAGGTACCCATGGCAACCGCATCCCCCCGAGGGGGCTCCCATCCTTGCCGGTATCCATGGCAACCTGCCCTCCCTCATCTTTTGTTTGTGGCTGTGGTGCGGGGAAGGACGGCCGGTGGTCCTGCGCTTGGTGGGCTGTGGTGGTGGGAGGCAGGCTTGAATGTGGCCCAGAATCCTCTCTGTCAAGGTCAAGGGCACACAGGGAACGACAGACAGAAGGACCTCTGCTCTCTGTCCTGCCCTGTTAGGTGCTCTGTCACACACCGCCACCTACTGGATAATCCACAGGCTGACATCCTTCGAAGGTCTCTAAGATTTCCATGACCCATGGTAGATTTCCATAGGAGGGCTTTTAGTGTTGAACAATTTCCTATTCACTCAGAACACAAGATGAAGAGCAACAAGAATGACAGAGCCTCACACACACACACACACACACACACTCTCTGTCTCTCTCCCTCTCACACACACACGCGCAGTCACACACACACGCTATTCACATACACTCATGCACCATACGCACACGCACACTCTCTCTCTTTCTCTCTCACTCACACACACACACACTATACACATACACTCACACACACACGTATACATACAGATGCAGACACACACACACTCACACACACACAAACACAGGCCAAAAAATATCACAAGGGGGAATCCTACAGAATGGGTTATCTTTGCAATAAGAGGCAGAAATGTGGTCTACACACTGCGCCTATTGAAACCAGGAGGGATTTAAAAGCAGCAGGTACATCTCCATAGTTCTCCAGAACCCATTCTGGTGGCTTTGAATATCAAACGTTTCCTTCATAAGGATTTCCCTTGTCTGACCGATTGGCTTTCTACTTATTTAATTATATAAAAGGTAGGGCCATTACCTTTCTAAATTTGGTGGATTTCACAAGGATATATAATTTATAATAAAAAATATTTACATGTTTGAAGAATTTCCCTGCTTAGGGAACTTCTCCAAAGGTTTTCCCTCTCTGTTAACATGTGAAGACTGAACAACAGCCTCTACATTAAGAACTAGAAAATGTAAGCATACATTATTATTATTATTATTATTATATACTGATCAAAATATTCAAGGTGAACTACCAAATTTTATTATTATTATGCAGTAGCAGTAGTAGTAGTTTATCATGTATTTGTAATGTGCTTTTAAAACATAATTTTCAAAACATTCCACAGTAAGCATAAGAATCAGTGAAGCAGTAAGAAAATAAATAATATTTATAACAAAGAAAAGAAAAGAAAATGGTGCAAGTCAAAGCAGATCACAGGTATTCAAAAAGAAACAGAACCAGAGAATTAGAGTAAAAGGCTTTAAGCTGCAAATAAGTCATTGGTATTTAAGTATGCAGTCCCAGTCCCAGAGATATATCAAGACCTGCTTCCTGAGAATCACCAGTTTAAATGTTTAATAATTTCCCTCTTTTACTTAAACTCTGGAGACGGAGCTGATCGATCATACTTACAGAGTATAAATGTTATTGAATTATATATTGACCATTTGGGGGTCGCAGTGGAAGATGGTATATCATAGATCATCTGCACAGGGCAGGCCTAATGCTCGTGTCCATTTACAGTAGCCCTTCGGCTTTTATCTACAGCCTACTTGTAATTTCCAGACTGAAGGTTGTTGGAGGAATTCCATTCTGTTGAAATGCGGCGCTTGCTGGCCCTTCGCGGGCGCGGGACACAGAATGGCGATGTTTGCACATGCACGTGGACCGCACTGTGAAGGTCAAGTTCAGGGCAGGACATGGTATCATTCGATGATGCTATGCAGGAACCGCTACTGTTGTGGGACAGTGCCGCCTAGCGGCCGCTTGTCGCCCTAGCAGCTGCTTTCCCTTTTTGTTTCGTGTTTGGTTTGTTTCTCCGACCACTGCCGGTGCGCGCGCTCCCTTTCGTCCCTCCGGGGGCGAAGAACTCTTTCAGAAATAAATTGAATCTCGAAAGCCAAAAAATCTATGTCCTACCCATATACTCAGTACAAGCGTGGGAGTTATTATTATTCTTATTATTATTGTTATTCTTATTATTATTGTGTTGTTTTTATTTCATATTTCCATTATTATATTCATGAGGAACTGTCTTTTTTCGAATAAAATCAAGCTTAAAATATTAAAAGACCACTCAGCTCGGCCAAATACCTTCCCGAAACCGCCATTGTTGCGGTCGTGACTGCACTGGGCGATTGTAGCCGGCGGTTGCATACGTCACAGAACAGACACTACCATGTTGCTTTCATTCAACTTTTCTCTCGAATCCTTTCTCTCTTTTGTTAGGCGATGACCGGGGGCCGCATGGGCATAGCTGGTGTCGCCTGACCTCTTGTGGTCAATTGCGTGAACTACAGGCCAATACTGTTACTGAAGCTGCATTCACGTGGGGCGAATTTTTGGTAGTTTTTTGGCATTTCCAAGCTCTTGATACCGATAAATACGAAATCGTCACAAAATGTCTGACACATATATAATGTCACAGGTTTAAAACACACAACTTTTAAATGTATAAATACAATTTTATTGCTGTTAAAAAATGGCAAGCGTTTTGTACAGTTGTGCAAAGCAAGCAGGTGTGGTACAAATAGGGCTTCGACAATTAAAATGTAATAGTATGTGCAGAAAACACTTGTTTGAATGCACGCGGGAAATCAACAGAATCTTTGATGCAGTCTTAAAACTGATTTCCGGTGTGAAAAATACATGACCCTGTCGAAGGATGAGAAGTATTCAAGTGCATAACCAGGGCATCTACATCATCTATGGATGAAATAACATTTTTAAACAATTCTTATCTAACATGAACCACGTGAAAAATCAAATAATTTTACAAAAAAGTTTTATTATAAATGAAAGTGCAAATCAGGAATTTCTGTCCTAAAAGAATTCACTTTCTTGCAGGCAATAAATTGGCTGAATGCAGGGGACCTCCCAGATGAGCGACATTTTGAAACAACGGAGCTTCCTCACAGCGATCTAAGCAAAAACGCCTTTCAGACAAGACTAGAGATATTGGGTTCAGTCGTACATTACATTACAGGCATTTAGCAGACGCTCTTATCCAGAGCGACTTACAACAAGTGCATTGGTTCACGATGTAGAGGTGCAAAAGAAACACTAGAGTGAAGTAAGGATCGTAGTGCCAGAAGTGACCACATCGATCAGGACTCCAACCCTGTAGAGTAAGCTGTTCAGCAAACAAGAATCCTACCAAGTACAAACTAGCACTGGAATCACAACTGGAATTGTACAGCAAGGTCATCACTTACAAAGGCCATTAAAGATCCTGCGATACGTGTAAGGGAAAAATGAGAAATTACTGTTTACATATTTACTCGCTTTTATATAACCTTAAGAAATCATTTAAAATTTATTTTCTGTCTAACTGAGAATTATTGGGAATGCATAGCCCCTCCCGTGTGTGTTCCTGTTTTCCCCAGAACACTATCTCTGTATTTCTCCATTGTTTTTAGTCACTGTGACATGATAGCCTTGAAGAAGTCAGAACGTCTAAACAAGTCTGTATCTCAGAAATCCAATGTTTTTAACCAATCAGACACAAGCTGCAGAACAGTTTGAGACAGACAGGTTTTGGGAAAATTCCAGAACCCGCCTTTCACCTACTTTTAACTGTATAAAATGAATGGCTTTTCGCCTGTTCTGGGAGCTTTCATACAGACATGTTGTGGCGCTGTGTGGATTCTCCTATTGGGCTGAATAAAGGTATTTGAACAGAATATTGTGTGCAAGTCTGTTGGACTCTTCTCACCGACCGGGCGAAATTAAGGTAATTTCCACCACATACGTCATGCATGTATAATTAGAAATAGTAAGGGTGCTAAACCTGGTGCCTTAAAATGGTTCTCTCAATCTGGCCACTCCCATTTACCTTAACTCACAGCTGATTGGCCACCCCCTGTGTAATTCTATCCCCGCCCACTCTGAGTCCCCGCAAAAAAGAGAAGTCGATTCTCACTTTGATCATCCTAGTTATGACAAAAAGTTGTTTTTTTTTTGTTTGTTTTTTTCAAAACCCGTACCATTTAAAAAAAAGTTAATAAAATTAAATGCCCCAGAAATTCAGTGCCTTCACATGGTGGTCAAAGTTTATAGAAACTGCACTATTTCTATCTGTATATATAGAGCAAAATAGGAAAATTCCCTGAGCAAGAATATTCAGCACTGGACTATATTTTGTATGCTCTTGACTGCTAGTCAGGCATTTAGCACTTACATTTCCCTTTGAAAATATACCAATACCTTTAATAAGCTATTCATTTTAATATGTGATCTTAATGAAATATTTTTATTCAACATAAAAAGCCCAGTCTACAAAACTGGGCTTGCTATGTTGAAGATAGGTTACTACCTTTGCCAACCATCGACAATCTCTGATTGGTTGTCTCTGAGCCCGCCTCTTCCCTCAGGCACGGACTCTGATTGGTTAACTCTGAGCCCGCCTCTTCCCTCCGTTAGGGACTTGGCAGAGCCGAGCAGGAAGGCGGGGCTTCCTCCGTGGGGCTCCTCCCTCCCTCTGAGTGGATACGGCTCCGGGTTGGACCGCTGTCCCGAAGGGGGCGTGGCCGGGGCGCAGGCCTGTTCCGGGGAGGCCCTCTCCGATTTGATGTTGAGGCCGAGCGGGGGAGAGGGAGACGAAGAGGGGTGAGCGGGCAGGGTTGCCGTGGCGACCTGCGTCGGGAAGGAGCAGCCGCCACTCGACATCCTGCAGAGGGTAGATTCAACAGGTTAGTGCCCCTGGGGGTGGGGGGTTTACCCCAATCGCTGATCTGTGTTCCCCCTTTACACATTCCACAATCTTGTAGTATTGCAGTCTTATAAAAATAACACAATAACTTGGCAAATCGGCACATGGGGAGACATTAGACAAAGAACAGCACCTACTGCGACTACATTTTCTTGTGGTGAAAAAAATGTTTGTCTTCATATTCTGACCGTATTGTTACCGTATTATTCTTATATTGAAGCGGGTGGCTGAAGCGCCTATACTGGAGCACGACAGCACTGGTGCTAGTGAGTAACATCTCAACAAGACCTGTCCCCTCCAGTGTTTTATATTTTACATGCAATACAACAACCTGCCTGTAGATGGTAGAAAAAGACAAGAGATGAAACACACACACACAAAATACGAATGCGCACACACACAGAAACATACACACATGCAAATATGCATGCATACACACACACACACACACAAATATGCATGCATACGCATACACACACACACAAATACGCATGCATATACACGCTGCTGTGTTGGGCCATGGGGTAGAGTGGGACAGACAGGCGGACAGGCTTACCCTAGACCTCCCAGAGCCCCCTGCACTTCTGGGTCATGTGACAGCCGCCAGGTGCCCGCGACACTGCGCTGAAAACTGGCAGAGTGGGCGGAGCCTGGGTGGGTGTACTCTGAGGAAACAGGAAGTCATCACAGACATTCTCAAATCGCCCATTCCTAATATAGCTTTCTGACAGACATCCACTCCTAACAAGAGTCAGTGTTTTGTAATCAGCGTTTCTAATTTTTGCATAAAAATGAAATCACACAACCTATATTTAGACAGCACCAAAGAGGACTATCCAGACAACAAAAACTATCAAAAACTATTAAAATAAAGAACATATATTCTTGAAGTTATCAGCCTCAATTAAAGGTTCCTGTCTGCCCTGCTTGTAGTATGTACCTCATTGCTTAGGGTGTGTGTCCTTCTTCTCATTTTATACAAATGTGAAAAATAGCATTTTCTGTAATACAGACATAAGCCAAGAAATAGCCACCTAGGGTACATAGATTTATTTATTCCCCCCCCTCCCTGGGGAAGATTGGGATTCCTATGGGGGTAGGACTCACCAGGAGTGGGTACCCTGTACCCCCCTAGCGTGTGCCCCAAAAGGCCTGCTTTCTCCATGGCAGCCATGTGGTTTCCCGGGTAAATGCTGTGATACAGCGCCCTCTGCTGGAGGAGTAAGGGACAGCGTGTCAGTATCAGGGAATGCAGTATTTTTAAGAGGCCGATGGCTGTAGCCTCCAGATAGCATCTGCGTGCAGAAGCCATGGCAGAAGCATCAAAACCGCACCAGTACCCATTTAAAAAAAAAAACTCACACTGAAAATAAAAACACACACACAAAAATGGCGGTAACCCTCTACATCAGGGAAAACCCGTTATTGAATATTACGCAATTGCCAAGCATGAAGTGGCCTGCTATCAGCCCGCCACCAGCTGTCACCCTGCCAGAGTTTTGTAAAGTGCAAGCCAGTAGGGGGCAGCGGTGAGGCGAGGCATAAAACTGCCAAGAGAAGCAAAACAGCCGTCGAATGGTGCTCCTGCTGGCGGACGACTGCGGCGCGGGTTTGCACCATGGCAGTACGCCGACGACTGCTGCATGCAGTGAATGTTCCTGCCGGGTACGAACATTCATGTTTGGTGGTACATCGGTATGGTGTGGAAGACCGAACGAGCATGTGTGTTGAGTGTAGGTTCTCAGGACTGGATGCAGTGTGGATGTGAGTTGTAGTGTTCTCGGACTGTGATGCAGTGGGATGTGATGAGGTTCTCAGGACTGTGATGCAGTGTGGATGTTGAGCTGATGTTCTCAGGACTGTGATGCAGTGTGGATGTGAGCTGTAGTGTTCTCAGGACTGTGATGCAGTGTGGATGTTGAGTTGGTAGTGTTCTCAGGACTGTGATGCAGTGTGGATGTTGAGTTGGAAAGGTTCTCAGGACTGTGATGCAGTGTGGATGTTGAGCTGGTAGTGTTCTCAGGACTGTGATGCAGTGTGGATGTTGAGCTGGTAGTGTTCTCAGGACTGTGATGCAGTGTGGATGTTGAGTTGGTAGTGTTCTCAGGACTGTGATGCAGTGTGGATGTTGAGTTGGAAAGGTTCTCAGGAGGGTGAGCAGTGTGGATGTTGAGCTGGTAAGGTTCTCAGGAGGGTGAGCAGTGTGGATGTTGAGCTGGTAAGGTTCTCAGGACAGTGATGCAGTGTGGTTGTTGAGCTGGTAGTGTTCTCAGGAGGGTGAGCAGTGTGGATGTTGAGCTGGTAAGGTTCTCAGGACTGTGATGCAGTGTGGATGTTGAGCTGGTAGTGTTCTCAGGACTGTGATTCAGTGTGGATGTTGAGTTGGTAGTGTTCTCAGGACTGTGATGCAGTGTGGATGTTGAGCTGGTAGTGTTCTCAGGACTGTGATGCAGTGTGGATGTTGAGTTGGTAGTGTTCTCAGGACTGTGATGCAGTGTGGATGTTGAGTTGGAAAGGTTCTCAGGAGGGTGAGCAGTGTGGATGTTGAGTTGGAAAGGTTCTCAGGACTGTGATGCAGTGTGGATGTTGAGTTGGTAAGGTTCTCAGGAGGGTGAGCAGTGTGGATGTTGAGTTGGTAAGGTTCTCAGGAGGGTGAGCAGTGTGGATGTTGAGTTGGAAAGGTTCTCAGGAGGGTGAGCAGTGTGGATGTTGAGCTGGTAAGGTTCTCAGGAGGGTGAGCAGTGTGGATGTTGAGCTGGTAGTGTTCTCAGGAGGGTGAGCAGTGTGGATGTTGAGCTGGTAAAGGTCTCAGGAGGGTGAGCAGTGTGGATGTTGAGTTGGTAAGGTTCTCAGGAGGGTGAGCAGTGTGGATATTGAGTTGGAAAGGTTCTCAGGAGGGTGAGCAGTGTGGATGTTGAGCTGGTAAGGGTCTCAGGAGGGTGAGCAGTATGGATGTTGAGCTGGTAAGGGTCTCAGGAGGGTGAGCAGTGTGGATGTTGAGCTGGTAAGGGTCTCAGGAGGGTGAGCAGTGTGGATGTTGAGCTGGTAAGGTTCTCAGGAGGGTGAGCAGTGTGGATGTTGAGCTGGTAAGGTTCTCAGGACAGTGATGCAGTGTGGTTGTTGAGCTGGTAGTGTTCTCAGGAGGGTGAGCAGTGTGGATGTTGAGCTGAAAAGGTTCAGCACCACATGCCCCCATTAGCACAGCTCAGCTGGGAGCGGCATGCCCTTACCGCGGTGCTGAGGTTGGCGCGGCTGTCCCCTGGAGGAGGCTGCGCCTCCATTCGTCGGTTTGCAGGGCCTAGGCTCAGGTTGCCATGGGAGTACAATGAGCAGCCAATACCTGCAGGGGAACAAAGACAGACAGGAAGCACGGAACAGGAAGTGAATACAATACTATTTCTGTCCTGATTTGCAGAAGAGGCCACTTGTTTTTAGTTCTCTAAAGATTACTGCTACTTGGAATTCCCTCTCTCTCACACACACACACACATGCACTTACAGACACACACACACACACACTCCTTTCTAATTTGTCGTTTGAGCATTCAGTATTAATGCAGCCACTTTTAAAAGCCCTGATGTATATGTATGTCGGCAAGGTAATTATGTTTTTTATTTGTACTGTTTAGTTGTTTTTTGTGAATAAACAGATTTCATATTTTACCCCTACTGTAAGTTTCTCTCTCTCTCTCCATCTTGCTTTTTTATGTTTTGTCTTTCTTACTTTAACTTTTTATTTTTATTGTGACCTTCTCTTTTTACATTTTCTTTTCTTATTTGTGTAAATAGTGGGGATTTTTATATTTTATTATTAATGTAGAGAACTTAGAAGTGAAGTCTCTCTCTCTCAGTCTTATTTGTCTAATATTGAGCTGCCAAAACAATACAATATTTTTTTTCTCTGGTTGTTTTTTTAATTGATGCAGAAAATATGCAGTTTTTTTTTTGTTTTCAATTATCACCCCCTCTCAGTTTCAATTAAATTCAATATGCTTTATTGGCATGAAATACATCTCACACATTTACTCATTTAATGAGTCTCCCTCTCTCTCCCTCTGTCTCTCTCTCTCGCTCTCTCTCCCTCCCCCCCTTATCTCTGTCTCGTTCTCTGGGCAGGAGGGCACTTCCTGCTCTGTTGGGCTCTTCCTCTGTCCTCGTTCGGCCGAAGCGACGCACTACCGGCTTCATCGCAGACGCCTATTTTAAGCCCCTTGCGCCTCTTCCTCTCGTCCCTTCCTCGCACCTCGGCTGCGGAGGGCGCGAGGAAGAGACACGAGGACAGCGGAATCGAGGCAAGGGGCGTTACGAAAGCGGAACGTCCCGGCTCTCTGTCGAGCATCAGTCTGAAGAGAGGGATCACTGTATCTGCAGGTTTTTTTTTTTTTTTTTTTCCTGGTCACCTTTCAGTCGGCAGTAAATTCGGGTCTTGGAAACACGACGAGGACTCATTAGCCAACCAGTTGATTGAAAATAATTACATAGCGGCTCAAACACAGCCAAAGCCCACTGGGGCCCTCCAGGTGTGGTGTCTGGCGTCCGTGCTACACGCCAACCGATTGCTGCTTTCCTTCCTTTTTTGTGTATTCTCCAGTCTCAACAAATGTTCTCAGCATGCAAAAATGTCAAGTTACTCACGCTTACAAACCACCGTCTGTAAGTCTTTTACCCCTTTCACACAGAAGAGAAAAAGGAGTTTTCGAGACGGCTTCGATACCGTACTTATGTCTGTGTGAACACGTTGCGACGGCTTTTAAAATACCGCATAGAAAAATGCCTCTCACGGTGTTTTCGAGGCGCCTCGACTACCGCCGCATTTCTCCTGCGGGAACGGAAAGCAGCATCGACGACTGCTTTCTGGGCGGCGTTCGAATTACGTTACAGATCTGCGTTCACGCGCACCTACCTCTCAACCGAAAAAATGGCGTAGAGAGGAAATACCTGGACCCACAAAGAAGTGGAAATATTATTACAGTTGAGAAGCGAGGAAGAAAGTGCCACACAGATCGTGTACCGCTGCACCCAAATACCGGTTGACACACGTATTTCATTTCTCTCCTTTGATTTCTTTTGAAGACATTGAAACTATTTTTGATTTCGCCCACGCCTACGGTCCGACTCGTATGCGCTTTGTAGCGCACACAGACGTAGCAGATAGTTACATTGTAAATGCACTGAGAACGAGAAAACTAATAACATAAAAACTGCAACCACTCGCACTTCAAAACGTAACGTTTGTTTGTTTGTTTGTTTGATTGTTTTGCCGGAAATTTCAAGAAGATTGCAACGAAAATAAATAACAAGTAACGTTATAGCTTTGGGCCCACATCAAGTGTGATACTATGGTAACGGAACGTAAACAATTCATTCATGGGGCGACATAGCTCAGGAGGTAAGACCGATTGTCTGGCAGTTGGAGGGTTGCCGGTTCAAACCCCGCCCTGGGCGTGACGAAGTGTCCTTGAGCAAGACACCTAACCCCTAACCCCTAACTGCTCTGGCAAATGAGAGGCATCAATTGTAAAGCGCTTTGGATAAAAGCGCTATATAAATGCAGTCCATTTACCATTTACCATTCACGAGAGTTGAGTTCTCATGTGTGTGAAAGGTAAATACGGCTCGAATACCGCATTACAAATTCTGTGGGAAAGGGAACCTGTTTCCGCATCAGAGGCGGCTCAGATGCGGTGTTCGCTGTGTGAAAGGGGCTTTTGATTAAAAACCGGGAAAATCTAGCCCTGACTTCAAAAGGAGAAAATGCAAAATAAACCAAGTTTGGGGCATTATTGTGTGAACATGTAAAGTTGTTTCTGAATTCTGTGTGTTTCTATGAGGTCAGAAGGTACAGGAGTTAATATTCTTAAGGGCTGAGAGTCTGTGCTCAGTGTGGTTATTTCTGTAGGGAACCCAGAAAAGTGCCAAACTCTCGGTGCTGTAAAGGTATGGGGCATGCCGGCCCGCCAAGGTGTAACTTGTGCAGTGCAAGCGGAGTGTCTTACCTGAGTGGGACGGCATGAGCGTGGGGTGGGCCTGGGCCCCGGTGGGGGTTGAGGAGCCCAATTTGGAGGCGGGGGGTTTGTGGAGGTGCGGGGGTCTGTGGGGCAGCAGGCCGGGTTTGGGGGAGTGGCCCCTGGCCGACCAGTTCTCACAGACCCCCCCAGAGTACGGGGGGTCAACAGGAAATGGAGAGGGAGCCTGAGAGAGAAAGGAACAGCAGGGAGACAATCAGCCACTAAGAGAGGAAGGAACAGCAGGAAGAAGATCAGTCAAAGAGAGGAATGAACAGCTGGGAGAAGATCAGTCACTAAGAGAGGAAGGAACAGCAGGGAGAAGATCAGTCACTAAGAGAGGAAGGAACAGCAGGGAGAAGATCAGTCACTAAGAGAGGAATGGACAGCTGGGAGAAGATCAGTCACTATGAGACACAGTTACGTACATAGTATCGTTGCCGTGCAACAGAAAATCCCATGCCAGTGCTGAGCTGAGGGATCCTCTCTGCTGCCCCCTGCAGGCTGTCGATCCGGTCCAGATCCTGCCCGTCCAGCCTCTTCCGGTGCAGAGTCTGCCGGGCAGAGGAGCAGAGAGAGGCTTCACAAACCACTAAAAACCTGCCTTATGAACCAGTCACGGGCATTAAAAACCTGCCTTATGAACCAGTCACGGGCATTAAAAACCTGCCTTATGAACCTGGCACTGGCACTAAAAACCTGCCTTATGAACCAGTCACGGGCATTAAAAACCTGCCTTATGAACCAGTCACGGGCATTAAAAACCTGCCTTATGAACCAGTCATGGGCATTAAAAACCTGCCTTATGAACCAGTCACGGGCATTAAAAACCTGCCTTATGAACCTGGCACTGGCACTAAAAACCTGCCTTATGAACCAGTCACGGGCATTAAAAACCTGCCTTATGAACCTGGCACTGGCATGGCACCAGCCTATCAACACATCAGGTGAGTGCAGACACTCTGTGGTTCAGTGCAGTGGAGCGCAGTGGGGTGCAGTGGGCTGCAGTGTATTGCAGTGCAGTGGGGCGCAGTGGTGTACCTCCTGTATGTCGGCGTTGGTCCGGCTCTCGTGCGGCTCGCTGTACTCGGTGTACTTGAGCAGCACCTTGTCCATGTCGGTGCTGGCGTACTGGAACAGCCTGTTGGAGCCGTTGAAGATGATGAGGGCGATCTCGCAGTCGCAGAGCACGCTCAGCTCGTAGGCCTTCTTCATCAGGCCGAACTTCCTCTTGGTGAAGGTCACCTGACCAGAGCGAAGACACAGGAAAAAAAACACTCCTGTTCTAATTAAGAGCGACCAAAAAAAAACCGGTGCCCTTACGCTGAATGTATTTTAAAGATGATTTGACCTTTTGATTGAACCGTCCACTTCGCCTTTAGAGCGTAAGTGTGGCTGAGCTTCCCTACGCAGCGCTTGATTGCTCTCCGCACTAAAGAGAACGCGCAGTCTTCGTTTATCGTCTTTAAAACCGCTCGCAGTGTAAAATGTGCTAGAAGTGCGGGTTCACACCAGGGCAGCAAACGTTTCGGCCACAAGGGGCCTTCCTCGGTGTCTGGAGAGCACACGGGCGTCTGAGGTCTGCGCTAAATATATGTGTGCAAAGAACAATCAGTAGCAGTCAACACAGTTAGTGTTAATCAGTTTAACCATCAGGGTCCAAGTTGAACTATGCGGTTGTTCCTGCACTTGACCGTACTTCCTAGGTTTCACACACTATTCCTGGTTATGGTTATACACTTTGTTGTACGTCGCTCTGGATAAGAGCGTCTGCCAAATGCCTGTAATGTAATGTAATGTAACAGATGGACAGGTGCAATTTGTCGGAGATAATTACTGAGACGTAGCATCATGTTAAATGAAGCTGCAGGCTGTAGACTTTAATAAATTTAGACTCTTACGCACTTTTCTACACTCATATTCCGACTCCGTGCCAGATCATGCAGCCGGGTGGGCTCTGGGAGCCTTTCACATTTCTGACACCAAATATGATGATATTCCATCCTCCTTCCTCCATGACGGGGGCAAGCTGAAGCACACTGCTGAATTTCCATTGGATGGTGACATACCTTTAATATTAGGCAGCGGTTTGGCTTTTAAAAAAAAGTGTAGGTGAATTCTTTATTTCTATGTGTAAGAATGCTGAAATTTTGTCAGGGTATTTGCGAACGCATGTATAGGCTTCCATTTGGTTAAATAACAAATCTAATGCAAGAATACTAAACTAAACTCATACAAATACGCGCACACACACATGCACTATAACTGGCACTTTTGAGAAAACCACAGGATGTTACACCATTGTGACCTCACCACCCACCCAACCCCTGCCCCCCACCCCCACCCCCACACCCCCCCACCCCCATGGACCAGTAAACTGGGGGATTTCCAAACCACCACTACAGTTGGGAAGGGATCCTCACAAAAAAGTGCCGCTTGCAAGAATTTAAAATGACAAGTGTGGAATAGACGTAATATGGAGAGAGCGCACATTTATGAATACTGCATTTCCCCAGCCGACTCTGTGCCTCACACGGCCACTTCATACACACAGGTGTGCACATGAGAAATTACTGAAAGGCATTTGGTGTGCAACGTTTGAAAGAGATGAACTTGCGTGCACGCTCGAACCTCAGACATAACGAGCTAACCTCCTTCGGCGTGCTCACTAAACAGAGAGCGAGAGAAAGAGAGAGATGGAGAGCGATGAACGAAGGAAGAGTGACGACTGGTTGACCTCCTCACCTGTCTGTTGCGCTGGTCCATGATCTGAGAGATCTGGATCTTTCTCCTCCCCATCGCTCTTCCCTGTAAGGCCGCTGGATCAGAGGAAGGGGAAGTTTTTAATGTTTAACATTTCACGCTGGACACTCTGCAGCCTCTACAGTCTTTATTTATTTATTTTTTTATCTCTTTTTAACGGACAGACTTACGCCGCGCCTGGACCCCTCACCGCCCCCGCTGCGCCTACCCAAAGCCCGGTTTCCCCGAAATGAGACGTAAGCCCTGTCCCCATCGGCACCTGGGTCAGATAATCACGGGACTACATCCGAACCCAATTTCACAGGCGCAACGGGGGCGCAACAGGCTGCAGATCCCAGACGAGCCCCCCCCCCCCCCGCCTATACTGTCTGTAACTTTTCGTGCTGCGGCCTTCTTGGCCAGGTCTCCCTTGAAAAAGAGATTTTTGAATCTCAACAGGACTAACCTGGTTAAATAAAGGTTTATTAATAACAATAATAATAATAATAATAATAATAATAATAATAATAATAATAATAATAAATAAACTGCCGGCTGTGGGCGGGCGAGCGAGCTCACAGGCGATGGCGGAGAGGAACGCGGTTTTTTTTTTTTAGACGAAAACGCTGGAAACCAGCCACCTTCTGCGGTTCCGTCGGCCCATCTGCAGCTCTGAGACTGTTCCCACGGGTGAGAGACGGACCAGACCCTGGCTGTGCAGAACAGGAACAGGACCGCGCACTTAAAAAAATTATTATTATTTTTTAGTTTAAATCGATTCGTTTCAGTCGGATAAACCTAAAAAAAATTTTTTTTTACCACGTATATATTACCATATATATAAACAATATATATATATATATATTTTTTTTTTTTTTTTTCCCCAATTTATACATTTTAGGTTAATTCAAATTAATCTCAATTAAGAAAACCTAAAAAATATATAGGCATAACAAACAGCAGTAAAATTTTAGGTTAATCCAGTGAAGCATGTTTTTCAGGGTCGGTGTGTGTTAAGTCTGTGATGAGTGTTTGTGCTCAGTATTCGTGTCAGTCTGTGTTAAGTAACCTACCAGTGCATTTTAGCGCTTTTCAATGAGTTAGTTGATTTTTCTGCATCTTCCCATTTTGGAATTCATTTCAGAATGACCTTAGCTTTTTACAATGCACTTTAATCTGTTTATTCGGTTTGATGTTACCTGAGGCAAGTCAGGTGAAGTGCCTTTTATTAACGAGAGAACCGGAGCGAGGCAGTAGTTCAGATTGTGCATATTTGAACCATGTACTGTATTTGCCAGGATGTATTCCATGTGCAATATGGGTAACTCACCTCTTTTTTTTTTTGGTTTATCTCTCTGTGACACCCGAAAAACAACCTTGGTCTTACATGCCTTTGATTATATTTTATCTAAAAAAAAAAAAAAAACACATTTTCAACCTTCAAAGAGTTCCTCACGCATACTAAGCGTGAAAAGTCATTAATTAAAGTTCGCGAATGCTAAGCCTGCCTGCTAAAGGTGCAGACATCTAAATAAGGCCAAGCTACAACAAACAATACTGGCTATCTTAGCTCGTACAAATTAGACAAGCTCTGTTCCGGAGCAATGATACCCAGTGTTTCCTAAATTATTTCACGTAACTCCGTCCTGTGTTTTTTTTCGCCTTGCCTTCTGAAGAGAATGTGATCATTCAAGCGTTATGTGTCGCATGAAAGTGTCAAAGGCTATCTTGGTACCTGTGGATGTAGGGCGTAAGATGGAAGCACCATAAAACAAACTCAGCCCTGGTTAACTTCACCGATGTTCCCTGAACTGATTCATGGGGAGCAACCCCATGCCATCCAAAGCGAATGAGATCATTCAAACTTTGTGTCAAATAATAAAAATTGCCTCACCGATGAAGACATTTAAATTAGTGTCTTAAATGGCGGATGAAAACTTTTATCAAGTTTATAAAGTTAATTTTACAAAATAGAAGTGTATTTGCAACTTAAAATAAATGGTAAAATAGATACTGTACATACGTAGATGAATAGATACAATACTGCATTATCCCCAGGGGGACATTTTTCTAGCAGCATGTAACATTCACATTTACATTTACAAACAGACATTTATACAAATAATCATTTACTCTAGAGGAAGGGGGGAGGAATGAATAAATACAGATACAAGACTAATATTTAGACCTATTAGGTAAATATTTAGTCTTAAATACGGATCCCAGCATACCTTTGCCCCATTAAAGTACGGTTTGTTTGTGGGTCAGTCTAGCCAAGTGTAGGTATTATAGTATTTTCCTTTACAATGTGAAATTATGAAAACTCTTATTTGTTAACTCAATTTTTATTCCCCGGAGTTTCTGCCTCTACTACGTGGCCTGGCAGGCTATTCCACACATTGGCCACTCTCTGCGTGAAAAAATGCCTCCTAATGCCTGTGCATGATTGACCTTTTTGCTAAGTTTCATTAATGCCACCCCGTTCTACTAACAGAGCTCAACCTGAAGTTCATTTTGTTAATCCCCTTCATGAATTTAAAGGCCTCAATCAAATCGGCGCTAAATCTGCTTTTACTGAGATTTAAGTTAAGTTTTTCCTCGTAGCATTTTTCTATATTCATGATGTGCTTTTCATGCACCCAAAGCACTGGATGCAGACAATTGTTCAAACATATAATGTAGTAATAAAAAAAATAGTAACGCAGCTGAATTGCAGATTATTTCCACTGTAAATGATTGGCATTTGACACTTTCATGTGACACATAACGTTTGAATGACCACATTCTCTTCAGATGGTAATCCGCCGTTTAAACCGATCATATAGGCCCAACATCATAAATACAATAGGCCTATTTTTAACTGAAATCACTGTTGGGCTACCAGTTTTTTTTCTTTCGTCTACTTCACTCTTGTTGCAGTCCGCTTGTGCAAGACATCGTATTAAGCCAGGGCTAATTATGCCTCTATGTCAACGTTCCGAAAATACCACCAGACCTTAACTCATTACAGTGCTATTGCGCCGTTATTAGTATCCCTTATTATTAGCACGCACGCGCCATGCGCCTCACTTAAAGCGTACGTAACCCTGAGTAATTGATCGGTGGGGTATAACTGATGCAATTAATACGGCGGTTATTTATTCTTTAAGAAAAAAATCTACGGCAAAATGACTACATTCTGAGATTTTGTCTTTAATAACCAATAGCAATCAAAATGTTGCCACAGTTAGAAAATTAACGCAACATAAAATATTTTCCAAATGCATGTGTGTATAAAAACGGTTAATCACGCCTGTTCTTGCACTCTACGAGCACTTAGCCTAATTAAATACTTGGTAAAATAACATGTTGTTAAATAAAGTCTGAACAGAAAGGGCATTTAATAAATATGATATTAACTGGTGGTTTTGTAATAAATACAATATATAATTTAACACACTGCAATGGATAGGCCTTTCTTTTAATTGGCTACAATTTAAGAGAAT
The DNA here is from genome assembly GCF_018555375.3 of Anguilla rostrata. Taxonomy (NCBI): domain Eukaryota; kingdom Metazoa; phylum Chordata; class Actinopteri; order Anguilliformes; family Anguillidae; genus Anguilla; species Anguilla rostrata. The sequence goes on from NC_057935.1 coordinate 57,914,173, forward strand.
ATTCATTAATTTCACATCTGGTTAGCCAAGCTTTAGTGACATAGGGCAACGGTTTTCTTAAAGACCAACATGTCTGCTCAACAGAACTTTACACATATAGCACACAATAAACTTTAAATATAACCCCTACACACACACTCACACTCACACACAGACACACTACAGAGAGCTGGGCGCTCTTCATTTTGTGGTTTTGTATATTTTTTTGCACCAGAAACACACCTCCCTTGTTCACAGTGAGAGAGCGGCCAATTTTGGATGGCACTCACCACAGGCAGCCGCGGCCCCTTTTTAGTTTCGTACACACAGACGACTTCAACTGCCCAAAAAATAGAATAATAACACAAAAATGCAGTCACATCACGTTGATTAAAATGTATGTTAATTATCTTCCCCCTAGTTGCCTTCCGTCGTCTTGTGCAGCAGACTGAGCTATCAGCACCTATGTTTGAAATTACTGCGAAAATATACACGATTCTTTTAAGACTACAGCGATAGTAACGTGTCTGTTTAGGTTTGCATCTTTGGCGCGAGCTCCACTGCGATGCCCTGCGAAAATAGCTTCGTCAAAATGTTCCAACAAGACAAACTGTTAAATATTACGATTGACACTGTTGGGCTGATAAAAACCAAATTGGCAAATAAATGAAATGACCTAAAATGTAAATAATCAATGGATAAAAAGACAGACATTGACGAGAATAAGTTTTTGTTGTTTACTATATTTAGTCCACGCTCACTGGTTGAGAAGATTATGCAGCGCGTTGTTGCTTGTTAAATATAATGACCCCCGAGAGGCCAGTGGCGCACACCGTTCAGACATGATCTCAAGGTTTCGCGAAGCCGTAGGCTACATGTACGCATTCATTTTTAGCACCGGCATGACGGCAGTTTGCGCATGTATAAGCGTCGCGTGCTTATGTTCTTTAACCGACACATTAACGAAAATAAGCACGGCAACGCCCCGAGCTACATTAAGCAAGCACGTTAACAGACCCTTCTCAGAATATCTTAATTGAAATAGTTATTTATGTTACAAAAGTTCTTTTTTTTATTCAAGTAATGAGAAGTTTAATAATTAGAAATAGGCTGGTTGCTAATAGGCTACACTTATATTTCGCTACGACAGGAGGGGATACACATATCACTGCACCGGTAGTTAATTCAATCAATAACAGTTCCCACTTGGAATGGACAGTTCTGCGCTTACACTTTGTTTTAAAGCGCCATTGAATTACGTACTGAGAGCATTTCACTTTGAACGTCAAATAAATGCAAAATTTCCATTGCCCTGCGAAATGCGTACCCAATTGCTTCATCGAGACGTGAAAACTCATGCTGCCTGAAGTAATCCGTGTTTTGCGATTCTTTGTTTTGCAGCGTATTTTGTCACTCGACGCGGTGTGCGTAACTGCGTATTTCAAAGTGGGTTGGCTGGTGCAACGGGGCTTATGCCTGCACAGTCCAATGTGTTCACAGTGCACTATGCGTAGCCTTTCTCCAGCAAATTATCACGTCTGTAACTAGTTCTTAAAGTTAGCGTCAGGTTAACCCAGCCTGCAGCTGCTGAGCCTCGCTAAACCAAGCAAGGTGTGACAAGTCGAACAACGAAAACACCGCCTCACCTGTCCACAGCGAAACGTCTTGCTGTCAGCCCGCGAGGTTCTCGGTTATAGCCTAGGCTTGTCTTGGTTGACTTAACAGTTTAATCGACTAAACAATAAAGAGAAAAAATCACTCCAATGTGCCTTGGGCTATGCATATAGAAACCCCGTCTGTCACCCATTTAATTTCCCTACGTGGTATCAGAAATCTAAAGAAAGCTGTTACTTTCACATGAGCTAAATCGAGCCACAGAGTTGCTCACTCTTTTAGCACAAGCCGCTACGGTGCAGGAGTGCAATACTCTTAAGGATTAGCATAGAACGCCCATCTTTATTTACCATTGTCTGCTCCGCCCCTTTGGTGACGTTGTGGTTGTGTTATAATTATATACGAGCTTGGTTCACTGTCGGATGCGGATGAACAGAAAGCGAGTGATGCTGTTTTTTTTTTTCTGAGCGCAAACTGAATGCGTAATCGATTCACTCGTCATTGTCCACTTGGTCCCTACCGCACGTACACAACGCTGATGAAGGTGTGAGCTTTGTACAGTAGGCTATGTGCGCCTGATGTACAACTTTAGAGTCCCGTCACTTCATTGGAGATTGAAGGTCGATTAATTGAAGATTAAAATTCGAAGATCTGCTTTGTTGCAAAAATAACACTAAAAAAGCGAAATTTTAAATTGGGCTTATTGTGTCACCCTCTTGACTCTCTGTCCAAAATAGTAATAATAATAATAATAATAAAATTATTCTTAGAGCTCTCTTAAGTACACCAGAGAAGTGAATAAATTTTTTTTTTAAAGGATATGAACAGTGGATTGCCCCGGTCTCTTGCAAAGCATTTCTGTACTTGGCATCATATATGCATACGCTTGTGGTGTTGTAAGCTCACAGTTCTTGCTGTCAAAGCTGTGCTCTTTCTAGATTAGTTATGCTCTCCTGAGGAGTTTGACTATGCACAGTGATCAGCCTGGGAATCTTCACAATGTTCTTGTTCTGTCAACACAGAAATGAGATGTATCAAAAGGTCATTTCCGGCACCCTCTATCTCTGCTTAGTGCTCGAATAAAAATGCAGCAGTATGCTTTTCTTTTTATTTTGTCGAAGCCATTTCTCCTTTTCTTCTTCTCTTAAAAACACACAGGTCTGTAAAGGAGGAGGAGAAAAACGAGGGGGGAGGTCGGGGTAAATGTCACCGTGCGTGATCAAACTGACTCTTTGAGATAAGTTTAGGTCAGACCCTGCATCCGTTTGGTCATACACATGGAATTTTCCACTTACCACAGGTCTGAGACAAGCTTCTGCACAACCAAGTCCTTTGGTAGTGAATTATAAGACGATGCATTACAGAACTATAAGATTCATAATTGGTAGTGGTACAGCACAATATGCATTACATTACATTACATTACATTTATTCAGCAGACGCTTTTATCCAAAGCGACGTACAAAAGTGCGAATCATGGTCATTGGACAACTACAAAACACAGGTTCAATAAGGTACAATACTCATTTCGCACAGCTATTTCTAGCCAAGAACGCAGTTCAGTTCACGCAGTGAATTACCAATTACCGGACGTTTTCTCTCAGTTTTGTAACTGGTAATGCAGGCTGTTCTGCACTACCGGCCCCATGCGCTGTAAAAAAAACAATAAATAAAAAACAAAAAGGACGGCCATGTCTTTCAAGACCATACAGACGAGAAATGTACGACGTTGCAAGAAAATAGAATAAAACGAAGAACCAATCGGGAAGTGAAGGTGTTAACTGGGGTCAACATCTCCCCCTCTGTTCAGCAAGCACTGCTTCTGAGTTTACATGGGTCCATAACTCTAATTTTTCTTTGCGACGGTTGATTAGCAACCCCCCCCCCCCTAACCCTACCCCCCCCCCCCCCACACACACACACACAACGTCTGGTGGATTCGTGCGCTATTTTTACAGGTGTACTTGTGGTGAATGTCTCGTTTTCAAGCGGAGCGTTCGTTTTAAAGCCTATTAAAAGCCTGTGAACAGGGTTGTTTGAGAGCGCTACGTTTGTGTGAGTGCGCTGGGGAACGGCCTTCCAGATGTGCCTTTCTTGACTTCTTTTCTCTTCTTGAGGCCTGGCCAGACGAACGGATTTCTCTTTTTCAGATGTGTGAAAAAAAGTCACGAAAGGACAGATGAGAGCAGAGCTTTGCCCCTGAATGACTTTCGGCGAGAGCCTCGTTCAACTGAAGGGCGCCCCCAAATTCAGACACTGCGGCTAACGTCGATCACCGAGGGACTGCACTAGTAGAATGCATCCTCATTGCGCATATGAACCATGGCAGACTGTTCACTGGAAACAGTGTGTCCTAAAGCATTGTGGGTATGGTTGTCGGGGGGGGGGGGGGGTTATGGGATTATATTACCTGCCTGATATTCTGTGTAACAGTGAAGATGGAGGGGGGGCTTGGAGATGAAGAGAGCTCTGGGTACTGCTAGGCCGTTGGAGTAAAACGGAAGTCACTGTCGTGCCCATGGAACCAACTTTAAATGATGCATGCTGTATGACTCTTCTCATTTCTTTTATTTGACCTTCTCTTCTCTTTTCTTCACTCCTGGTCCTGCCTCCTAGTTTGACTTGCTCTCTGACCTAGCCTATGCTTACTGTATGAACTGGACTTACTGTGTTCATGGCTATGAATAACTGTAACATAATGAGCATTGTATCTTATCGGACCTGTGTTCTGTAGTTGTTCTGATGACCTTTGATATGCACTTATTGCATTTCACTTTGGATGAAAGCGTCTGCCCAATAAATGTAATGTAATGTAAGGCTTCTCTTCTCTTCCTCATCTCTCCTTCTTGGTCTCACATCTCTCTCGCAGCTGCGTCGAGTGGAATTGGCGTGTTTGCTCGCCAGGTTCACTCCCAAGATGAGGTATGGCATCCTGGCCAGGTAGTCACGCCTGTGTCGAGAGGGCTGCGGGTTCAAGTCCAGAGTGGGACACTGTCACCGTATTCTTAAGGCAAGGCGTTCATTCACTTGAAAAGGCCAACGGCCCTCTTTAGTCACAGTTATTCATTTATACTCTTCAATGTGTCATGCTGATTTTTTTTTGGATAGCAAACCCCTCAACTCCTTTCGCTTTCAAAATGTGAACTCCGAAATCGTTCGCCGCCTGGGCTATTTGTGAATCGTCAAAGCCAAAAGAACGTCCACTCACTTCAATTTAGCAAGTTGTCTGGCAAATAAAAATAAAGGTGGGGGAAACGCCTCGGAATCGTACGAGAAGCAGAAAGGAAGTGAGGAAACATGAGGTAACGGTTCATTTCGGTATTTCCGCGTGTGGTGTCACCGTAGATGTATGCAAAGCGAGGTGCCGAGGAAGCTTGGCGTCCTTCGTTAAGCCAAAGTATAATACCATTCAGATAACTAAGTTAGGATAACTGAAGGTTATAAAAAAAAGTTTAGTCCTCTCAAGTTAAAATGGCAGTTGATATGTACGCGTCAAGGTCGCTTGAACTTAAAATGGTTGAGCTGAAATGGCGCAGAAAAGTAAAGTATGTTTATTTGACCCGTGCAGCTATTTTTTATTTCGTATGAATAATGTGAATAAATAAATCGGAGAATCAAGTTGAAATAGCAAGCGATCGTTCGTTACATTAAGAGCTCAAAACGCAGCAGTGAAAACTTCTTTTTAATCACGACGGCTTTTTCAGCTTGATTGAAAAAAAAAAGTGGAAACAACGGTTATTTTAAAGCAGCAGGGAGTCGAATGCTTTTAAGTTAAACAAGTTTGACATTTTTTGTCGCAGTGTTCTTGAGAATAATTACTTGATTGTATTTTTACTTGAACATGCGACTGCATATATGCACTCAGAATGTGTCCCTGGAGGAGGGTGATCATAAAATCGGACAAGAACAGTTTTTTTTTTTTTTGTTATGCCTTTTAATTTCGCTTAATTAAGTTCTGGGTCTTACCGACCGTATAAAAAGCTGAAGTCTGTCTTACCGAGCGCTGTCCGAGAGATCTTTGGGCCTTCGAAGAATTGTGTAGCAGCAGACAAGATTATGTGTGAGAACTGTGGGTTAATTCAGGGGCTCTTTGCACTACCATGACCATAATGTCCTGATGAACGCATTGAGGACTCTGAAGTGAAGGGGTTTTTTTTTTTTTTTTTGAAGCGACAAAGGTCTGTTCTCATGGCAACAGCTGTCATAGGAACAAGTGTATTAAGAGGCCTGTTGCTTGCATCAGGTTGAGTCCTGGTTGCATCCCCCCCCCCCCCCTTTAAATGATTTTCCCATGTGAATGCAGGTGGGTCTGCAGGCAAGGCTGTTGTCGGACGATGGTCGTTTGTGATTGGTGCATTCCCGGTGGGTGTGGCCTGTTCCTTCATGCCCCTCCCACAGTGCAGGGTGCTAATGTACCTGCTCACACGCGTGTGCGGTATGTCAGGCGCCTCGTTCGGCACGCAGAGGGGCATTGTGGGACCTTCCTTGGCGGCGCCCGCCGTGCGGTCTGATGCAACGGTCGGCAACTCGGCGGCAGCCCGCTGAAACGCCATCGCCGCCATCACCGTGTCGCCACAGCAGGTGTGATGGGCTGGTTACGCCTCATACCCCCCAACGCCCCAACCACCCCAACCCCCCAATGCACTCAGCCTCACAGGACAGGCTGGGGTGAGCACTGCAATCCAGAGCAATAACCACCCCCCCCCCTCCCCCCCACCACCACAACATCAGGGGTCCTGTAAGGCAGAGGTCGTAAAACTTTATTCGTACGCTCTCAGAGCAAAGGGTTCCTAAAGGCTCCTCTGTGGAGGAACCCTGTCTATCTGCTGCAGGGTTCTCTGTCGGGCAAAATAGCTGAGTCTGGAAGCTTTCACACATTTTTCACACCCACCGTCGAGAGTTCCGTAAAGAACTAAAAAAAAAAACAACGGTTCCCCTATGAAGATTAGCCCTTTTTTTTCTGAGAGCGTATGCTGGCTGTCTCAGCATAGTTACCAAGAACTTTACCAGAGTCCTGCCAAGGGTCAACAGGGGCAGTAACAACGGGAGCCGGGATGATTCTAAGGGCCCGGACTGACAGGGGCCCTCAAAAAAAAAGGTTCTTGAGGCAGAACTGTTCTGTCCATTTTCGTCAACTTTTTCCACTGAATGCTTTCGTCCTGCTCGCATGGACACGTCAGTACACAATCAAGGGTCTGGTGTTTCATTCACCTCTAAACACTGTTAATTCAGCTCTTAACAGATAACATTTGGTGGATGTATAAGATAAGCTAAAATAAGATATACTTTTATTGAACCCCGTGGGATAATTTGTCCTCTGCATTTGACCCATCCTAGTTACTTAGGAGCAGTGGGCAGCCGCAGTGCAGCGCCCGGGGACCAGCTCCAGCTCTGAGGCCAGTGCCTTGGTCAAGGGCACCTGCAGGAGCACACCTAACATGCATGTCTTTGAATGTGGGAGGAAACCGGAGTACCCAGAAGTAAACCCACGCAAAACACCGGGAGAACATTCAAGCTCCACTGTTGTTGAATTACCACTGTTAGAGCTGAATTACTACTGTTAGAGTCGAACTAACACCGTTAGAGATGAATTAACACCGGACATTTAACTGTGTGGTCTCCGTGCGCAGAAACGAGTGCTTGAGAAATTACCCACTTTCCCCTCCTCCGAAACCTCTCACTTCAGTTTTGCTCAGCTTCGGAGTGCGTAGTGTCAGAAATAAACGCGGGCTCGCCAGCGCGAGGAGCGGGTGTGAACGCGGTCCTGCGCCGCGTCTTTATCTTATTTATATATTTTTTTTTAGCCGCAAGCTTGTCAGCCGCACTGCAGTCTTCGAGCGTTAGGCCCACAGATTGTGCCGCTGCCAGTAAGCGCTTCACCAGATCCGCGCACAGCACGTAAAATCGCAACTGTCAGACCACGTTAACTGACGCAAGCGGATCCCGCATGCAGTCTCAATCACCTAGGAGCCCTTTAACCCTATAAGGTGGAGGCTTTTACAAATACAGTATGTAGTTAGAACGTTCCTAACTGGCCGTTCTAATTCTTGCGTAACAGTCACTTGGTAATTGAAAGCAGTGTTCAGAATTATAGAACACTGACTAAGAATTTTGAAACAAACATTCTAAAAAACCGTGCTCTTCAAAGGATAAAAATAATCAATGGGTGGGCAAAGAAGGAATTAGATTTTTAAAATCATTTTGAAATCATCAGTAGTTTGGCAAAACGTAATCTCTCTAACCATTCGACAACCTGACACTGGCAGGATTGTTTCATCACACCCAACGATCATTCTGTTGATGTGACAGACAGGACGAGTGAGACAGCTAGAACATACCAATGTCACTGTGAAAACCATCCCCCCTGGTGAGCATGATCTCAATTTTGACGAGAGGTGACCATCAGAGCTCTTCACGAGCTAGCCAACGTTAAATCGTTGTGCTAAAATGTTGAATGGTGCTGATGTTGAACTGATGATATATAGTGCCCACACTTGTAAAGCACAAGCATTCACTAGTTATTCACAATACAAAATAATTAGGTTCTTATTTGCAGGCGTCATCACCGTTACAGGTGACACACCTGGTTGCTGACCTCCAGCAACACCTTTTCCCACGTTTGCACTCCAGCGAATCTAGAAGGTTGCCGGCTTTCTCCCAGGTGCGTGGCAAACAGTAGGTGGTGGTGCGTGCCTTTTCGGTTTTTTAATTTTTAATTTTTAAATATTCATCGATATATATAATTTGTTATTACAGGCATTTGGTCAATGCCAGCAAACTACTGCAGATGGCAATGTTGTATAGTACTTCATACTATTTTCCCCCCCCTTTTTAAAAAATCAAAGGCCATTGAAGGCCGTCCGATAAAGGACGCGTGGGTTGTTCATAAACATGTATGAGGTCGGCGGAACTGATAAATGGGCGTTTTGTTCCTGCTATTTTGTTACTGGGTTGGTTGAAGGGCGCATAAATCCGCTGTTTTAAATCCCAGTAGTGAATTTACTCCCGACGCCCGAACAGCACGCGCCTCGCTGCTGCAGAGAACGTAAACAGCAAAGTAGGCTGAGAATAGTAAACCGCTTTTTGACAGCCGCCGAAACTTCCCCGCTTCGCCCGCGTGCCTTCTGCTCGCCGCGGGCTGACAGAACGTCCGCGTGATAAATCACTCCGGCTTAACATTTGCCTCCGTGTATCTGCCTCGCGCAGCCTGCTCAGTGAGTCTCGTGGATGCTGATGGGCAATCATACGGAGGCAATAGCGCTAGCCTTCAAAACCATAAGGAGTTATGTGTATGAGAAGCCTGATACTTTTGGTCATGCAGATGAATGAATTGTTTTGACGCATGTCCAACTTGGTGTACACTGGAGCATTACTCTTGTGCGGTGTAGTCTTAATGAATCAAATAAATTTCTGTCTCGCATACCAATACGAACCTGTGTTTGATTTCACAGTACCTTGAGAAATACGCAACTGCTGAAAATACTGGGGGTAAAAAAAACAGAAATACATAACTGCGTTTTATAACGGATAAAATTGTACTTTTATGAAAATTAGTGTGCGCGCGCGTGCGCGTTGTACATGAAAATAAAATCAATAAAATAACCCGTAGACCAGGGGCAGGATTGCTTAAGACTACTTGGCCTCTGGGGATTGGCTCGCGAAGGCAGTCTACCTGGTGCTCTAATTGGGCCTTACAGAAGGGCTGCTTCTGATTGGCTGCCAGCAGCCGGAGGAAATGTGGCTGAGAATTGATCTCGCAGCTGTTTGCAGACATCAGGGAATGAGAGAAGTAAATAACTCCTCCCTAGCACGCACGCACGCACACACACAAACACACGCACATGCGCACACACACACACAAACACACACATGCATGCACATACATGCACGCACGCATGCATGCATACACGCACGCATGCACACACACGCATATGCACGCACACACACCCAACCACACACACATGCACACCTGCACACACACACACACACAAGCACACACACACACACACACGTATGCACGTACATGCACACGCACGCATACAAGCACATACACGCACGCATGCACACATGCACATGCACACACACACAAACACACGCACACACACATGCATGCATACACACGCGCATGCATACACACACACGCATTCACACTCACACGCACACACACACACAGACACACATAAGCGTGCACCCACACAAAGAGTGAAAAGTAAATGATAAAAATGATCTTCGATGAGGAGTGCCCCACAGAGTGGTGATAGTTAGTCCAAGTACAGTCTGAAGAGATGAGTCTTCAGGCCATGGTGGAAGATGGAGGGAGTGGTTCGTAGAGGAACAGGTAGTTTGTTCCACCACAGGGGAGCTGGGGTGGAGAAGCTCTTATCACAGAAGTAGGCTGACTGGAGGAAGTGTCATTAGAATTTGAATAACGGATTTAGTTTCTTGAAGAGAAAGAGTTGTGTGGGGTGGGTGGGGGGTTGATAAAAATTGACCTTGGGTCAGGAATTCTCCGCTGTTGAAGAAAAGACCATTTATGGAAGTCACAAAAAATAAAAATGAATAAATATTTCCAGCTGACCTGGGTCAAATACGTATTTATTTTGGCTTCAAATATTTTTCTGTGCTCTGTTGATCTTGCCTGGTGTGATTGAGCCTGCCAATATGACCAGAAGGCGGGGTTTGCACTTTTTTGAGAGTATTTCATTGGTTCCAATACACCAGGCAGGATCAGTAAAGCTTAGAAAAGCGTTTGAATCCTAAACAAATAGGTATTTGACCCAGGTCTGATATCCAAATGCCTGAGGTGAATTGCTGGTCGATCGTGTGAGTCTCACACAATGCGGAGAGCGTCAGGGCACATTAGCCTCTGAGGCGCGAGCCGCTAAATCCAGCTCCGTCGTCTCTTGTTATTTTAAATTCGGCCCGCATTCCATGAAGCCGTTAAATCCACTGGCCGTTTCAGCTGTGAGAGAGCGAGAGAGAGAGATTCTTAATTAAACCGTTAGGAAGTGAAATATTTGGACAACGTGCTCGGGCTGCGTTTCCACAGGTTGAGCTGTCGCTTATAAATGTATTTGCTCGCGACCACAAAATTTTTTTTTTAAAAAGATGCGATTTCATTCACGGTTGTTTTGTATGTCACTCGCACACACACCTGTTATGAGATGGCTTTCAGTCCAAGGTGCACTGAGGCGTGGGTGAAAGTATACCGAAGCTATAAATTAAAATACCACCTCGTGTTTTTTGGGGCAGTGTACTCGTTTTCATACCCCCAGAGATCTACCTTTAAACAATTTGTAAGTTGATGGCAACAGCGCAGGTAAAATAAAATAGAATCTGATCTCCGACAATAACAGGGAGTATCACTGATTTGGGGCGGTTGAAGTGGGGAGGGTGGGGGGCTGGGGTGGGGTGCGGTGTCAGATGAGGTAGAGAAAAAGAGAGGGAATTGTGAAGTGGACATTGTTTTTTTAATTTAATCTGGTTGGATGACAGCTGCCATTCCAATCTGCCCATGAGAGGCACAGCTGAGAGAGAAACGCTCTGCGATGAAAATAACATCAGCTATTAGCCTTTAAAGGGCTGTCTGCGCCAGCGCTGCCCAGAAAGGTCCAGCGACGGGGGAGGATGTGGCGGGGGGATGTGGGCGGTGTTGAGTCCAGGACGCGCTGGATAAGGTCATCCATCCATCCATCCATCCATCCATCCATCCACTCCCTCACACTGCTGTCTTACTGACGAGCCGTTACCCATGGTGCACTGCAACACCAATCAGTCTGATGGCAGGAAGACAGCCCAGGATGCACTTCACTCAGCCAGAGCTGAGCCCTTACCCAGGATGCACTTCACTCAGCCAGAGCTGAGCCCTTACCCAGGATGCACTTCACTCAGCCAGAGATGAGCCCTTACCCATGATGCACTTCACTCAGCCAGAGCTGAGCCCTTACCCAGGATGCACTTCACTCAGCCAGAGCTGAGCCCTTACCCAGGATGCACTTCACTCAGCCAGAGCTGAGCCCTTACCCAGGATGCACTTTTCTCAACCAGAGCGACATAGAAGGGGCCGACATAGCTCAGGAGGTAAGACCGATTGTCTGGCAGTCGGAGGGTTGCCGGTTCAACACTTCCCAACACGCCCTGCGCGTGTTGAAGTGTCCTTGAGCAAGACGCCTAACCCCTAACTGCTCTGGCGAATGAGAGGCATCAATTGTAAAGTGCTTTGGATAAAAGCGCTATATAAATGCAGTCCATTTACCATTTACCAGAGCTGAGCCCTTATCCAGGATGCACTTTACTCAGCCAGAGCTGAGCCCTTACCCATGATGCACTTCACTCAGCCAGAGCTGAGCCCTTATCCAGGATGCACTTTACTCAGCCAGAGCTGAGCCCTTACCCATGATGCACTTCACTCAGCCAGAGATGAGCCCTTACCCAGGATGCGGTTCACCAGGCACCAGCAACACGAGTGGTCAGGTGTGGAAGTTGGAGATCTTGTTAACAAAGTCTCCACGGTGACAATTCTGCCACACAGTGGCCGTACGGAGAATTGCGGCCAAATTCTTTCATCAGAGTATTACCGCCAGGGTTATTCTGACCGCTGGGCCTTTTTCAGGAGCTGACCTCTGCCTCCCACACTGTCGCCCCGTGGCGATGTCCCGTGCATGTCAGAGGGCAGTGGGGTGCCGCATTGCTTAAATCCGACCTGTCTCCAACAGGGGTCCCCCGCAGGTAATCACAGTGACCTTTTGACCTTTGACCTCTCCGCGTCCAAGAAGGCGTTCCGCGACCTCACCGAGTCACCGGAATGGGTCCTAAACGGAATCAAGGACAAACGGTGGCGCGGCCGGTGGGGGGGGGGAGCGGCGGGGGGGGCCGAGGCGAAGGTCGCCTTCAGCGCCGGAGGATTTATGGGCAAATTTGCATAGCCCCCCTCCCCCCCCCGCGCATAAAACAAATCCATCAGTAAATAAATACAGTGGAGGGGACTCGTGAAAGATTAGACTAAAGCCAAATGGAGAAACTGACTCACCGACGCCTGATTAGATTGATGCACAGTAATGTGCACAGAATGATAATATCATAAATATTTTTCATATAATAAAGCTGAGATACTCTGAGTGTGAAAGGGAAGATGGGTAGGCTGTGGTGTTGTGAGGCTAACGCGCTCGCTAACCTTGCGTATCTCGTTCCTGGACATGCTTCGGGAACCTGGCGGTTTCGGGATCTATTCAGTGCGTTTAAAATAAAAAAAACAGTACTTAATGCACAGCAATCATGAATGCTACTACAGCAGGCTGGTTCATACATGTATGAGAGAGAGAGAGAGAGAGAGAGAGAGAGATGAGGATAGGAGGATACAGATAATGTGTGTGTGTGTGTGCGCGTGTGTGCGTGCGTGCATGTTTGTGTGAATGTGTGTGTATGTGTGTGTGCTTGTGTTTGTGTGTGCGTTTTTGTGAATGTGTGTGTGTGTGTGTGTGCGTGTGTTTGTGTGTGCGTTTTTGTGAATGTGTGTGCATGTGTGTGTGTGTGTACGTGCGTGTGGTACGTGCGGTACAGATCGTGAGAGAGATGAGCGAGGAAAGAAGGAGAAATAGAAGAAGGAAGGAAGTAGACAGGAAGTCAGGAGTGGGCGAGAAAGAGGGGGAAAGAGGAAGTGATGGGAGGAAGTGATGTCAGGGGGCGGGTGCACGCCGGGGTAATTCGAGTGCTTGTAGCAATGCTGTCACTGATGTCCTCTGAGGGCAGCAGTATAACTGCCCCTCTGTAAGGGGGGGGGGCAGTGGGGGGGGGGTTATATCCACGCATGACTCGTGGGATGGGGGTGCGGTGGGGGCCGGGGGGTGCGGTGGGGGCCCTCTGTGTGGATGCTGCGGCGGGGGGCGCTTGTCTTAACCCCGCAAATTGTGTTCACAGCGATTACGGCGAAACAGCGCCGCTAATTACGGAAATTAATTACCGTTCGCCGCGAGTAACACGGATCCAGACGCCGCCCCCAGCACCTGCGCTGCTCTGCGCGGCGGCAGACTGCGGGGGGGGGGGGGACCTGTCATTATTGGGGGTGTTGAATCTGCAGGAGCAGTTCTGAGATGGAAGCCTTGCACCAAAGTTTGTGTGTGTGTGTATATATATGCGCGTGTGTGTTTGTGTATGTGTGCATGTGCCCCCCCTCTTTGCCTCTCTCTCTCTCTCTTTCTCTCTGTCTCTCGCCCCCCCCCTCTCTCTCTCTCTTTTCTCCTCTCTCTCTCACACACACACACACACACACAGTGTCAGAGTTCTCTCACCTCAATGAGCCTTGCAAAGTCGTTCTGCTGAACACCACCATTTTTCCAGCAGCCGACCAAATCTATCAGAAATCGTTCACTGGCCACGGGTAAAGGTGTTTTCATAAAACAAAAAAGAAATATAAAAACATATACTAGCAAAAGAAATGTGATCACCCAGATCACAGGGCATGGTGTGCCTGTATGGATTTTGGTTTAGTTATTTGTTCACCAACATTCCGTCTGTCTTGTTATATCATCTTGAGGGAAAAAAAGCACTTTTTGCAGCCCTGCTGCAGCGGTCCCTGTCTCTGGTCCTGGGGAGTCACAGGACCTGCTGGGGTCCCCAGCCCTGGTCTTGGAGAGCCACTAGTTCCGCTGAATTCTGTTGCAACGTAGCAATTAATCAATCAGCTATTTATTTGGCCGGTGCATGGTGAACTCAACACCGTAGTGTGTTCTGTACTATGCAAGCCACAGTTCAGCAGTATTCACTGGCGAGGAACAAGTTTGGTCATTTTTTAGCAAAAGTGAGTTTGTCGCAGAAACTGCTGGTTCAAACACTCCCGGTGACTGGTGTGTTATTGAATTGATTGCAGGTGAACGGTGACCTTGACGCTGTGTAATTTTCTTGGCGTAGTTTCGCTGGAGGGTGAGCTACAGGTCGTAACAGAAAGACAGAAATGATTTTTAGCTCGTGCATCAGACGCCATCAACCTGGGGAGGGTGCTGGTCAAGGCGCCAGGGAAACGCAGGATGCTTCAGCTCCGTGTGATCTCGTCCGGTTTCGTGCAGAAGGATGACACGAAGAAGCGTCATCGGGTGTCTATTTCCATAAGTGCGGCACCAAAATCATCGCTGTTCATTTTTGTGATGGCATTTCATCAGCAGAGGGGCCTGTGAAAATGATCCCCCCCCCACCCCCGTTTGAGATGTGAGTAACGTTGCCGTTGCCGTGCAGGCAAACTGCTGAACGGGTTCTTGGGTGTAATGCAGTGTAATCCTAATTAAGCCATCTGTCAAAATGCCAACGAGCAATTCAGCTGCAGAAGTGGTTGCCAGTGCTGCAATCAATCTTGCGTCCCGTGTCAGAGTCGCCGTTTGAGCCGTTAAAATCGGCTCGCAGCTTTGTTTCTCTTTGAACGGCTCTTAACGGCATACGTCACGGTAGTCTGGGGAAATCGAGCCTCACACCACCTATAGCGTATTTTTCTCAAGACAAAGGGAATGGAGCGTTCAGTATTACCGAATATATTTTTCATTTCTGTGCGTGATTTTCCAAGAGCCGTAACATAAATATTTTTTCATAATTCAGAGGGATCATAGATCTCCGGTCGTAACCTGGGAATGCCCTTTGCTACTGCGGGCTTCTGTGCGAAGGCTCAGCGGTTGATGTCTCGCGATCTGTGTCGTCACACGTGCACCCTTTTAAAATAAATAAATAAATAAATAAATCTGTGTAATTCGAGATTGGAATCGACTCGGCTGCCAGTTACACCTTGAGTCAGTGGCGCGCGAGCGACAAGGCGGTGGAATACCCTGACGGTAACTGTCACATTTCACCTGCAGTGCGTTTCTCACCTGAACTCGGAGCGACGCGCTACCGTTTTCGTCATTTAAAAATGTCTTTTGCGGTGTTGCGTGACTTGACGGGGCGATGTCGAAATCGACGAAAAACCGTTGAAGGAGAAACTAGGAAGAAATGGTGAATCTTGCTGTAATGGGAAGGCCACGGAGAAAGTGTTATTTGCCACCCCTGTCAACGTGATCTCAGTCCGGAGGTGAAATGGAGATTGGATTCCCGAAGGCTACTGGCTGTTCTTGCTGTAGGAGAATATATTTCTCCATAGTTCAGGGTTTACAGCGATTTTGCTGCCCTTCATAGTGAAAAGAAAAGATGACTCAATACATTCTCTGCATTTTTTAAACAACAGGCTGCTTTCGAAAAGCTGCATAGCAAACCACAATATACACCATTATGCTTTATTATAGCTTTATCTTATTCCAAATTCAATTAAAAAATGAAGTCTGGTGGACTTCATGTAAGTTTATCTATTTTATATTTTCACATAGATATGACTTGAAAACAAAACAAAAAACATCACGCTTTGATTTTATTTGTGTTTTTCTTTGGGTATGGGCTGCATTCGTTGATTTTTGGTTGGCAGCTTGCATTAAAAAGTGTAGTATATTTCTGCTAAGTTTAATAATGAATGAACTCTGTGCCATTGTCCCTCAGGGGAAGTGTTCATGTCCTTCCTTTGTTTATAAAGTCTGTTTGAATCCTGATGGAAGGGTCTGATGGGTCAGTCCCACGGCTGTGAAGATATTCAATATTCATACAACCCTTTGCCAGCCCGTGAGTAAGGCGAGGAATCGTATGAATATTGAACATTGGGTTCAATATTGGATTGGATTCAACAAATATTAGAACATTTGATTTTTTTTTTTTTGTGCAGTTACAATGATTCTCAAGGCTCTGGCTGATGGGGGCCCTCAAAACATATTAGAACACTGGGTTTTCTGAGGTGGTGGGGCCCCACTATGGCTGGACGATATATTGCAGTGGTAATTATCGCGTGCAATAACGGTTGTCGCCACCGTGTGGCGTATCACCTTTCTTTTGTCTTCTTCTTTTTAATTACACCTGAAGCGTTACTAAACAGCTAAAGAGGCTGTGTAAAATGGTTCCGGAGAAAAACGTAACCGCTGTTACCTACTGGGTGTTGACAGCCGAGACAGCCAATCAGCAGCAAGGTCGCACAGCTTCCGTGTGGTCATGTGATGTGTTTCTGCCAATCGCGCGGAAGCTGCCAGGCCTTGCCGGCTGTCTTACGGTCAAGCAATAGGTGACGTTTTTTTTCTTCCGGAAAGCGTTTCACGCGGCCTCCAAGAACGTGGTTGTTTGCCATCGTGTCGGGCATAATTAAAGAGAAAAAGACAAAAAGAAAGGCAGTACGCCTCACGGTGGCGACGCCCGTTATTGCACGCGATAATTAACACTGCGATATATCGCCCAGCTGTTTAATGATCTTTTAGTTTTATATATATCTATTTTTAGAGTAGCCCCTTACAGTGACAGCCTGGAGCCTGGTTTAATTTCTTCTGTTTAAGTTTTAAATGAGAAATGTCCATCACTGCAAAAAAATGTTTTATTTAAACAAACTTTATTCCTTTCTGCGATAAATTCACGCCTCCGCGGGTACGGCTGGATTCGCGGGTCGTGGATGTGACTGCACACTGAGGGAGGGGCTGTTTGGAGTGGCGCGGTGGGTGGTGGTGGAGGGGGGGGGAGGGAGGGGAAGCACAGGTGGAAAGAAATACAAATGTCACTTATAGAGTTGGAGGGCTGTTTCAGGGGAGAAAAAATAAATAAATAAATAAATAAATAATGGTTTTTCTTTGGTCCTAAAAAAACATTTGCAGAGGTGCTGGGGAGAAGTGCTGGGGAGAGGTCAGGGGAGAGGTGCTGGGGAGAGGTCAGGGGCACGGCTCGTCTCTCCTGCTGCCGGTTTAAATGTGTTCTGATGAGCTGCACTGGCGAACGTCTTCATGCGAACAGATTTGTTTCCTGTTTGTTTTGTTGTTCTACCCCAGTGATCATAAATATGCGTGCATGTGTAGGATAAACTGAAACAGCTGGGCATATTGGGGTTTTTTTTGGGGGTGGGCGGTCTCTGCTTCACATTCTATTTCAGATTCTAAAACCACATAAAAAACAGCAGCTTGGAATTAAATATTGAAAAAAAACGTGGAGGATGAGACAGCCCTGGCTCTGTCTCCCTGGGCCAGGGACATTTTTATTTTTTTTAGTTTTTCTGGTTTTCGTCCTCTTTGTCCTTCTTGCGTCCAGTCGATCTCATTCCATCCCTATTTTGTGGGAAAAACTGGGGAAATTACTCTCTGAAGTAACTGACGTAAGAATGTTCACGTATTTGTGACCTCACACCTTAAAAGGGATAAGGTTGCCAGGGACCCCAGGCAGGGGCGGCACATGCGCCATGTCTCTCGAGAGAGAGAGAGAGAGAGAGAGAGAGAGAGGGAGAGAGAGAGAGAGAGAGAGAGAGCAGGGAGAGAGAGAGAGAGAGAGAGAGAGAGAGAGAGAGAGAGAGAGTGTAGCTTCGCAAAGGTCACGAAGTAGCATCGATTCGCGGATCTTATCCGCAATGTGCACAAAGCCCAGAGCCCTTGAAGTGACCCGAATACAAAACGAAAAAGAAGAAAGATAACCTGGGCACCTCGCAGCTCTCTCGCTGGATAAAAGGCATTACACTGCATTTTCAGCAGCACTGGACAGATGCTCTTTTCCGGAGTGAGATTACGTTTCCCCACAACAATCCATTTAAACGGCTTTTTGCCAAAGCGGTTCAGGTCACGTTCCTCGCCTAACTGCACAGTGGGGCCCCCCCACCCCCCCCCGTCAGGAACTGAACACCGGAGACGGTCCCTGGGATAAACACTCTGTGTAGTCCTGTGGGGCCACAGTCATCCCCTAGGGCCACAGTCGACGCCTAGGGCCACAGTCGTCCCCTAGGGCCACAGTCGATGCCTAGGGCCACAGTCGTCCCCTAGGGCCACAGTCGATACCTAGGGCCACAGTCGTCCCCTAGGGCCACAGTCGACCCCTAGGGCCACAGTCGTCCCCTAGGGCCACAGCCGTCCCCTAGGGCCACAGCTGTGCTTTAGGGTGGCTGTGTGTTTGTGGGGTGTGTGTGTGTGTGTGTGCATGTATGTGTGTGTGTGTGCATGTATGTGTGTGCTTGTGTTCCGTGTGCAGACAGGCGCGGGGACGCACCGCCGGCAGGCTGCACACCTGTAGAGAGCGTGTGGCAGGTACGGTGCTGCGGGGCGTCGCTGCTTAATCACGGGCGAGCAGAGCTCCGTCTCACCTCTGAGTTTCAGGTGAGAGCCGTTCGCCGACCCCCATGACTCACGCACCACCCGTCGCCCGGGTAACGGTGAAGAACAAAAGGAAATGATAATAACCACACAAACAGGGAGCGCTGTTAGACGTGCATTATTTACCAGAGACATCAAACACAGAAAATGTTCGGGCTATTTTTTCTTTTTGATGCCCGCAGGATATTGATACTTTCTTTTACTTCTACTAAAAAAAAAAATGTTTTTGCTGATCTTAAGAAAGCCGTGAAGAAGACTGACACATAATGATGGGGGAGCTGACTCAGGAAACCCATACTGGGCGGAACTGTCAATCGCTTACCTGAGCCAATGAAAAAAGGCTTTGCTCTTCATAACAGGACACAGAGGGATTGCTTGACACCAGTGAGTCACTAGTAGCACGTGGTAGCTCCGCCCATTTTCTGAGGTCATGAGGTCAGGTCCTCCGTCTACATCTTGTACGATAAAGTGAAAACTCTGCTATAGAGAACTGCCTCTTAAACTTTTTAATATGGGGACCCAAATTAGAAATTTAGTACCTTTCAGGGACCCTTCCAATAAACATACTAGCACAGCCTAGTGGAGTACGGACTCATTTCGGGACCCACCTCAGAAAACTGTTGGTTGGAGTGCACTGGATTGGGTTTATCTGTTCCTCTGTCACTTTACTGTCAGTGTGCGGATAAATACTTTTAAGAACCATGATGCACAGCAGATTAACACAGCTCCGCAGTCCGTTATCTGAGAATCTCTGAATTCGGCATACGGGTTCAGATGCGTCCTTCAGCGATGCCGTGTAAATGGATTTTCACAGACAGTATTTCAATGTGGCTATAGGCTTAAAAGGAAAGCGTGCCAGCGATCTAAGACTCGCTTGAAGGGCGCGTCGGACTGTACTCTGAAGATCGTATCTTTTAGGTTAATTGGAGCATGGAAATGTATTGTAGTTCTGTGAGTGTTCATCTGAACCTTGAGCATCTGCAACTGAGACTCAGGGAAGAATTGTATCGTCGGACCTCACAGGCACATGGCGAACAAAGAACCCCGAGGAGATGGTTTTAATCGCGTGTCCAAACAAATGCTTCACCTGGATTTACCTGGACATTTTGTTTTCTCAGGTAATAGCTGTGGCCAGCTCTTGTCCCTGGAGCTTTGCGGCAGTTCGGCCATGTTTTGCGGTCAGTTGGGGAAAGCTAACTGCATAGCCAGCTGCTTTATGTCTACGTCTACATGCCCACCCCCCCTCCCCCCCTCCCCAGACAGCCATCCAGCGTTTACACTACTGCACCCGGGGGAGGGCTTGTTTATTGGCAAGGTGGTCAGAGCTGGCTGGGAGACATCCCAGAATGCACCTGGCACTCCTCACTGCCGTGAGCACGCTGCAGGAGGCAGGTGGCACTGATTCAATCTGACCACAGCGTGTGCTGCCGTTAAATCTGTGGCAGAGATTTTATAGCCTTTATTTTTTTGATTCATTGTTTGTGCATTTAAATGGTTTTGCTGACCGTCTGAAGTCATGAAGACGCACAAAAATAAACGGTACACGTCTAAGTGCGGCAACCCAAAGTTTCGAAGTTATACTATGGATATTTTTATTTATTTTCCCGACATACATATACGATTATACTATATAAGTTGTATTTAAAATTAAAAAAAAAAGAGAAAAATAGCTTTTACCAAATCGAAACCCGGCGGAAAAGTAATAAAAAGCTGCGAGACGTTCTGCGAGGCGAAACAGACATCATCTGTGCCGAGTCCCCCGAGCATCATGGGCACAATATAACATTTACAGGCCGATCCTCAAACGGATAAAAACCGATCCTAAAACCACACGCCGCCTTCCTACTCTTTTTATTTTCCATTTCACACTCGCAGTTTGCAGCTCACCTGGGGGGCCCCACCTGGGGCGGGCGGGGGGGTGGGGGTGGCTCCCCGGAGACGTCTGTGGAGCAAGGTGGCAGATTTTTGTTCTTTTAACGACAGCAAGTCTCTCACTCTCAGATGAGTCTGTGTTGTAAATGACATGTTCAATTTCAGGACAAAATGTTTAATTTCACCCCCCCCCCCCCCATTATTGTGGACAGTTCATCCACACCCTTCACCCCCTGCACCCCCTTGACAATTTGTAACCAGTCCTGACAATTTACAGTTTCATATGCACATTGAAATTAAACAACAGAATATTACAACAACAAAAAAAACATGTTCTTCCCTGTGCACAGACCCCCCCACCCAATACCCCCGACATAGCGGGCCCCATCCCCTTCTGAAATAACTAAGCTATATCTGCTGTCCCCTCTTGACCGAATGAAAACTCGCCAACATTTTGTTGTTTTTGAGGAAGGATGTAGCCAATGGGAATGAGCGTTCAGGCCCCAGACACCCGCTGCATGGGACAGAC
This sequence comes from Anguilla rostrata, assembly GCF_018555375.3. Taxonomy (NCBI): domain Eukaryota; kingdom Metazoa; phylum Chordata; class Actinopteri; order Anguilliformes; family Anguillidae; genus Anguilla; species Anguilla rostrata. Next base: position 57,935,332 of record NC_057935.1, read on the forward strand.
TTGGCTGGAATACTAAGTACATTACGCAATAGTGCTGCAAATTCTGAAATTAGGCCGAAAAATTATCTTTCCTATTCCGCCACGAAAATGACAAAGGCGCTTTTTTTCTCGCTGGGCCAACCCCGATAAGCCATTGCTGAGTGGTGACTCTGCGTTTTAATTAAGCCGTTAGCGTCGTAAGGGCTGTTTCAAAGACCAGTTGCGCTGAATTTGCACCAGGAAGCTGTTTTCTTATCTTAAAATTTTTATTTATTTATTTATTTATTTATTTATTTATTTATTTAAAAAAGGTCAGCAGTTGGTAGAACTTTTCAAGGAACATCGGAATTTTACCCAGGGAATGTGAGCTGTTGTATTGCACAGGGTATCCTACTTTATAGCTACAAAGTTTTCTTTCTCTAGTTGACGTCGTATTTAAGCTCCTACAACTAAAAAAAATGTTATTGTATCCACGGATGAGATGTTTAGCTTCAATTTTTTTAGTAATATCCAGCCCTATAGATGGATATGTATAATGAGAATTCACTCTTAAAGGTTAGTATGAGTGCTTTGTCTTGTCCTGTTTTTTTATTCAATTATTGGTAACCCAGCCTCTGCGACCTGTCAAGCTTTCTGGGGTAACCGTTAATGTTACCGGACGAGTGATTCCTTACATCCGGAGCGGCAGCCGTCGTTTGTCATTTCGTGAAAGGACAGAGCGGTTGACATTTTGTAAAAAGCCGTTAATCGCCCCCGCTGTGAGCTGCGGTGCACTACGGCATCGGGGAGGGAGAATGGGCTCGTTGCCTCGGCAATAATGAACCGAGACGCGCGTGTCGCCGCCATGCGCACGCGCACACACGCGCTGCATTTACGAGCGGATTTTAAACTGATTAACAGCCCGTATCGATTTCTATATTGATATATTTATAGACTGCGCCAACCTGACGAAATGGGAAGCGCCATATAAATGCTATATGTTCCCCTGTGCTCTATAGTGATTGCTGATTAGGTTTTTTTTTCTTCTTTTTATAGGTATTGATGACTTAGCCTTTTAAAGTGAGCATTGTATGGATGTAAATTATTTTTAGAACTTCATATGTCTACTCCTTTATCATTTTTTCCCCCTCAGATGTAGCCAACAAGCATCTGAAAGAGGGCTCCCCTGAAGGCAAGAATGTAATTTCAACACCGGTGTTGCATCTGTTTAAAATATAGCCTACACTTCACAACTCTAACAGTATTCTTTAGACAAACACACATGCTGTTGAACTGTCCCAAACAGACACAAAACCGAGTGTGCAGAAGGCATTCGAACGTCATACAGTATGTTACATTCTGTCGTCTCTGTTTAGAAACTGGTATAACTTTCACAAAGCCGTTTTCTACGTGGTTAAATTACTGTAAGACTTGTAAGAATTTCAGTGTGTAAACTTCCATCCATCCATTGTCTATACCAGCTTATTCGTGGTCAGAGTCGCAGGGGTGCTGGAGCCTATCCCAGCATGCATTAGGTGAGAGGCAGGAAAACGGGAATTGCAGCACCCCCTCTACAGTAACAGCACCCCCTCTACAGTAATGTTTTCCAGCAGCTTAGCGTGTCTCTCCCTGCCTCCCGCAGGTAGACCAGCGGCTCCCTGTGGACGGATGCCTGGAAGCGCTTCAGTTAGGCTGCCATTACCACCCTGCAGGTGCTACTGAGGTGTGTGTGTGTGTGTGTGTGTGTGTGTGTGAGAGAGAGAGAGGTGTGTGTGTGTGTGTGTGTGAGAGAGAGAGAGAGAGAGAGTGTGTGTGTGTGTGTGTGTGTGTGTGTGTGTGAGAGAGAGAGTGTTGTGTGTGTGAGGAAGAGAGAGAGAGGAGAGAGGTGTGTGTGTGTGTGTGAGAGAGAGAGAGGGGGGGTGTAGAGAGAGAGAGAGTGTGTGTGTGTGTGTGTGTGAGAGAGAGAGAGAGAGAGTGTGTGTGTGTGTGTGTGAGAGAGAGAGAGAGAGAGTGTGGGTGTGTGTGTGTATTGTCTGTAATCACTGTCAGAAGCCACAGAGAGAATAGCACAGACAGTCAGAAACACGCTGTGGTGTGCTAAACCGCTTTAGCAGATTTGTGCTTTTACTGTTTACTTTTTATTTCTGTTTTTCTTTGCCCAAAACCTGGCAGACCCCTGCGGTCACACCACTCCCCCCTCCTCCACCCCCCCATCCCCCCACCGCCCAAATAAAAAACACTTTTCTCCCAGAGTCCATTGCGCTTTGGAGTTTCTTCTCACTGCCTGATTTGCTTGCACCTGGAGGGCAAATGCAGCCATTTTTTATCACTCAAAAAAAACCAAAAATAAAAATAACAAGCGCAGCACTGTAATTCATACACAGCTCAGACCTACTGTGGAACAGGAGGGAGGGAGAGAAGGTGTATATGTATATTTACACAGAGGTGCTTTGGCTGCTTCTGTGATCCTTCATTTCCTGATTTTTTACATATTTTTTTTTTATTGAGAGGCAGTGCTTGAGTTTTAATCCCACGTAAAAAGGTTTTAATCCCACGGGCCCCTTGCAGGTGTTTATTTCAGTGCTCCTTTTGCTATGACTCAGGAAAATTTTCCTCTCGGTTTTGCTTTTGTTAAAAATCAATGTAGTTTCACATTTTCGCTGACGGTATGCTTTCGTCTCAGCATAGCTTACATTACGACTTTAGAAGACATTACAGATCACGCATCCCTTCACACAGTGGGATATTTCAGTGGACGAAGGGCAGTGCATGAAGGGTAGCCTACGTCAGGGCACCGCTTGAGATTCGAACCCGCAGCCACCCGCAGCCTTAGACACTCACAGAATGTTGCGCCAGGTGGTGATGTCTTCCCTCTGAAACCAGAAAATAATTTTTCGGTGCAGATGCTGTATGTATTTAGCTGGTTACATTCCAGGCAAAGTGGTCCCTCCGCTACATGTAGGAAAAAGATTAACTTTTTTTTTTTTGCATTAAGCCCACAATGTTTCTCAAAAGGGCTTGGAGAGGTTTAATTTTTAATGCTTGCGGTAGTTTATGCTTTCAGCCCTCGCGGTCTTATAAGAATTGTGCAAATACAGGGGACTTTGAGTCACTGTAAACCGCAGGCAAGCTTTCCTCTGCCCTTTTTTTGTGAATTTTCATCCTGGCGAACATCGTGCATGCACCTGCTCACGCTCAGAGGAACAGATCCAGGTAATTACCAGCGCTACACCCCCACACATCCAGTATTCTCCAGGTCACCTGCCCGCGTACCACACCTCTCCTGATTCGGTGTTTAAGCAAATCCGACTTCTGGGGGCTGCTGGGTGGCCTGTCCCGCTAAGGCACTTGTACTCAGTGCAGTGACAGGCACCGCGTTCTGGTACTGAATCTTAACAGCCCCGACCCTGACCCACCCCACCCTGCTCTGCCCCCACCGGAGGTAACAGCAGCCGGCAGCCCCACAAGGTTTACCTGGGACGGCCACCTCAGTCACCTGGGCCGGTTCTGCCTTGACGTGCGAGGTGGCAGCGTAGTATAATGGCTAAGGAGTTGGTCTTGTAACCTAAAGGTTGCAGGTTCGATTCCCCGGTAGGACACTGCCGTTGTATCCTTGAGCAAGGTACTTAACCTGCATTGCTTCAGTATATATCCAGCTGTATAATTGGATATAATGTAAGTCGCTCTGGATAAGAGGTGTCTGCTAAATACCTCTAAACTAAACTAAACGTGCATTCCGTAGATCTCCGTGATGGTCCTTTCCCCGGGCCATGTTACACGTAACAAACACCAGGGTAAAAGTGTTTGTCAGGTTTAGTCCACAAGCGTTCAAACCAAACACAAGGGACGAGCGTGGGAGACATGTATAAAATAACATTCTAAAAATACAGCTATTTCATGAGTCGGCATGATTTAGTGAACTCCAGCAAATACCTCGTCCTGGTGGCCAGATTCTTTAAAAATCAGACTTATCTTTTGCACTCCATCCATTAAGTCAATCAAGTTGCTCGCTCAAGGATACAGTGGCAGTGTCTGCCCTGGGAAGCAAACCTGCAACCTTTCAGTAAAAAGTCAAGTTCCTTATACAATATACTCCATCCCGCAAATGGCTTTTTTGCCAGATGTTTTGAGAGGAAAACAATTCTGGGCTCTTCATTAAATGCAATTTCCAACATAAACTCATTATTTCTTGTGGTAGGAATACCTAGCGTTACGAAAAGTTTAATTAGCCGAGGCGAATGTTTCATTCAGCGAGTACAAATGACTTGCTGAGCTCACTGCTCAGTGGGATTGTTTGTTTGGGCTCGCTCAATATAGCCGTGAGATTGTCTTTAACTTTCCCTGTTTCCCTTCAAACCCCCAAACCATATTTTTCCTAGTAGGAAAAAAATCACCGCGTCAGTGAAATGCGGTCAAACAGAATATATTCTCATTGTGGTTTACCTATGAACCGAGCAAAAAAAAAAAAAACTGTCTTTTTAAACGGGAGGCGGAATTAATGAATTCCATTGACTGTTTAAATCAGATACCCCCTCCCCATTTAATCGGTCCAACCCTAAACCTCTCACTTCCTTTCTATGTCCGTCGACTCCAGTGGAAGGACAGTGAGCTTCGCCTGTCATCGCCCTTTTGTTAAATAAGGCTGTATTCCACGAGGAACCGCCGTACTCCAGACTGCTTGCGCCTTTCGCGAGAGCAACCCTGCCGCTTAGATGGATACAGATAGCCTTCGTGTCGTCTCAGCTTCGAAAATAAAATAAATGTTTTTGGTGCATGCGCTTTTAAACGTGCGCCTTGTTTTACTTTATTATTTTTTTTACTCTTCATTTAATATTTTCTTTGAAAAAACAACAACCACAACGTAAAACTGCGGTCTCATAACGCTGCCTCACGGTACGATACTAGCTCTGAAACACCTGCACCGAAGACCGACCAACCTTCGCCTGAACCAAGACTGCTTCGACTTCGCATTCCGGAGGATTTGACTGGTGTACGACAGCGTCACATATCTCATATCTAAAAGGTACGTTTAAGAGAGTATATTTGCGTATTTTCTGCGTTTGTTTCGAACTGCCCATCCGTCCTTACGGGGTCCGGCTTGATTGCAGTTGTCAGCGTGAATGTGAAGTATACTGCAGACCTTTGTTCAGTGTAATGTGAAGGGAATGAACAGCTGCTTTTGCTGATATTTAATGGTATGTGTGCAACCCATAGGCTATATAATATTTTCCAGGTTGATGCCGTGTTAGCGGTGACACGCAATTGCACAGACTGTAGTAGATTCCGTTAGTGTGTGTATTTGAATATTCTGCACGTTCTGATGAAGCCATATGTGAGACGTTAGAATTCCGATTACAACTATCTTGTATCATCCCCTCTGTGTCGCTGTAGCCTGTACAAGTATCGTTTTTACTTCATAAGAAATGGACAGGCTTACATTCAGCAATTTTCCTATACCCTCTCTGAACACCCTTATAAAACCCCTATCTTTTAATCCTCGACTAAAAGCGATGTCTGATGGCCTTTTTAATTATTCAAACTTGCGCTTTTAACGTTGCGCGCGCGTGATACTTGCAGCACGCCTGACACAAAGCTTCCTGACTGGGGCGTTTAGCGCGAGCTGGCTTTCAGACTCGACCCTTCTGCGCAATGTAAAATAACTGGGGGGGAAAAAAAGCTAAAGAGCTTCCAGTTCAATCGGACGCTGGCCAAAGGGTAACAGGCTATCCCGATGGACGTGACCCGATGGAAATGAATAAGGATTCCGTTTTGAGAAGCCCCATTTAATCAATGGGCGGAGCTTCAATGGAAGAACCCGTTCGGTTTATGCTGCGTAGGTCAAGGTTTAGAAGTCAGGTAGAAGACTGACAGTGAGCCCCTCTTACCGAGACTGCCGCTGACTGACTGGCAGTTGCGTGCGCAGTGAGCTCTGGCACAGTGACGGCGCTGACACTAACGCGCGCCTACAGGATGAGAGGTCCCCAAAGTGCAAAGTGCACGTTGTCAATCTGCGCTTATTTATATCAGTGTAATGGATAAGGGGGAGAAAAAAACCACAACTCCTCAGCCAGAAACATCTCCTGGGTAAACCGATATCTGAAGTGTAAATAAATCGTTTTTGCTGGTTTGGTGTTTCGTAAAAGCTTTAAAATTGTCTCCTCGGCTGCTGGGTGCCTTCTGGGGGGTATTATTCTCCACTGCATCCGCAATACAAAGTGACGGGCGCGGCGGGTTCGAAAGGAAGACGCGGAGCCTCTGGGGCTGTGGAGTTTCAGGCTGTTATGGGAAACGGGGGTTTGTGTACTGGATGATAATGCTTCGGCACTGCAAGCGTGTGCGCGTGTATGTGCGCGCACGTGTCTGTGTGTGTGTGTGTGTCCACGTGTGAGCGTCGGTGTGTGTGCGCACAGGTGCGTGTAGGTGTGCGTGCGTGTGTGTGCGTGTCCTCATGTGTACACGTGTACGTGCGTCTGTGTTCTTCTATGTCTGACTGTGTATGTCTGTGCACACACTTGCACAGAGAAAGCATGCACAAACACCTACACGTTACCTTACACTGGAATATGTACACATGTATGTGTTTGTTTTACGTGTGTGTGCGTGCGTATTTGTGTGTGTGTGTGTGTGCGTATGTGTGTGTGTGTGTGTGTGTGTGTATATCTGTGTGTGTGTTTGCATGTCTGTTTTTATCTGCATAGCAAGAGGTTTTGCACATCTGTGTGCATGTTCCTCTGCGTACGGTCATCCTCACTCTGATGTAAATCACGCTGGGACGATGGAACAGCTGTGCCGGGTAATGAGCGGTGGAATGGGGGGGGGAGGGAGGGAGGGGGGGCGGTGGGGGGGGCGGAGGGAGGGGGACAGGAGCGCTGATCAGCTGCATTTCTCGTTTTCGATGATGTGAGCTGGTGCTCATGCGTTCTCCACTTGCACCGTGTGACATCGGCGCTGCCCCTGCTGTGGTTCCGGAATGTCCCTGATGCCCCGTCCAGCCGACACCAGGCTGTGGTGTCAGAGCATTACCTCTTTGCTCCAGTGGCTGCAGGTTTAACTCCAGTCCTGGAGGGCCGCAGTGTCTGCAGGTTTAACTCCAGTCCTGGAGGGCCACAGTGTCTGCGGGTTTAACTCCAGTCCTGGAGGGCCGCAGTGTCTGCGGGTTTAACTCCAGTCCTGGAGGGGGCGCTGTGACTGCAGGTTTAACCCCAGTCCTGGAGGGGGCGCTGTGACTGCAGGTTTAACCCCAGTCCTGGAGGGGGCGCTGTGACTGCAGGTTTAACCTCAGTCCTGGAGGGGGCGCTGTGACTGCAGTATTTGTGGTTTTCCATCAGTCTCCAGTCAATTTCGATCTCGGAAACAAAGGAGTACCTCAGTTACTTTACGAGCTTTCACTGATGAAACAGCCTTGAAAGCGGACACACACTGCGGCCTTCCAGGGCTGGAGTGAAACCTGGAGACACAGAGCTGCCGTCTAAGGTCCCTACTGCTGGCCAGAGCCTCTGGCTTGCTGTGCGGACCGCGCTACCTCCAGGTTTAGGTCCTTCTGTGCACCGGCGAGCTTCAAGCCCTTCCCAAACCGCTGACATTGTTGGCCCTTTTGTGACTGTGTCATTAATTTTACGACCAGCAGTTTGCAACGATTTTTATATCTCAGTTTCTCCTATATCTTCCTATATCTTAATTGCAGAATTGCTGGGTGTTGGAATCGGCTCTCACAGCGTCTGCGCTCATGCAGGGAGTCCTCTTTTACAGCTGTGCAGGGGCTGTGCTGGACTGAGGGCGGGGGAAAGCGGGCTCGAAAACGAAAATGGAGGGGCGTTTCTAAGTCCCGCCACCCCCCGCCTCCCCATGGCCGGTTTCGGGGGAAACACCGCCCGCCCGGTTGTTCACCCGGTTGGAAGCTTATCCAGCGAGAGGGAGAGAGGGGGGGAAATAACTACCCAAACCCCCCCCTCCTCACCCCCCCCCCCCAGGGGCAGGTCAACCCATTCCGTCTGAACGCTGCTGGGTGTGTGTGTGTTAAACTGGAATCCTGGGCCGTTTGGGAAGATGCCAGTTTTCCTGCGAAACCCCTCCCGTCAGACGGATTGGGGATGCTAACAAGCAGGGTTGCCAGGGTGGGGTGGGGTGGATTTGGTGGGATTGGGGATTCTAACAAGCTGGGTTGCCAGGGTGGGGTGGGGCAGGTGGATTTGGTGGGATTGGGGATGCTAACAAGCTGGGTTGCCAGGGTGGGGTGGGGTGGATTTGGTGGGATTGGGGATGCTAACACCCTGGGTTGCCAGGGTGGGGTGGGGTGGATTTGGAGGGAAATCCAGGCTGAACCCCCCCTCTCCCCCCTCCCCCCCACCCCCGCGGTCACTCTCCGGCTCCTCATCGGTATTCCCGCCGTGACGGGCGCCATCGGGCCTCGCGGCTGTTTACGCTCCGCTGATGTGTTTGTTTGCTCCACGGCGGGCGGCCTTATCTGCGCCACGCCGCCGCCGCCGCGCGCTCCTCACCCCAGCGCCTCGGGGTTAAGTATCTCGCCCGAGGGGCCAGAGAGAGAGACTGCCTCGCCAGGCATCACACCGTATGTGCTCTCCAGATTACTGGCCTCTTACTCTCCCTCCCTCTACCTCTCTCTCGCTCTCCTTCCCTTCCTCCCTCCCTCCCTCCCTCTCTCTACCTCCCTCCCTCTACCTCTCTCTCTCTCTCTCCTTCCCTTCCTCCCTCCCTCTCTCTACCTCTCCCCCCTTTACATCTCTCTCTCTCTCTCTTTCTCCTTTTCTCTCTCTCTCTCTCCCTCCCTCTCTCTACCTCTCTCTCCCTCCCTCTACCTCTATCTCTCTCCCTCCCTGCCTCCCACCCTCCCTCTCTCTCTCTTTCTCTCTCTCATTTTCTCTCTCCATCTCCCTCCCTCCCTCCCTCTATCTCTCTCTCTCTTTCACCTTTTCTCTCTCCATCTCCCTCTCTTCCGCCCACCCTCTCTCACTCTCTCTCCTTTTCTCTCTCCATCTCCCTCCCTCCCTCTAGGAAGGAAAGGTATGGTTTGTGAAATTAGTTTTTCTTGGTCCAATTAGCCCTACTATGTTTTGGTCAGACTCATAGTGCTGTAAGGTTATGAGCAGCCTGGTCAGGCTCATAGTGCTGTAAGGTTATGAGCAGCCTGGTCAGTCTCATAGTGCTGTAGGGTTATGAGCAGCCTGGTCAGGCTCATAGTGCTGTAAGGTTATGAGTGACATGGTCAGGCTCATAGTGCTGTAAGGTTATGAGCAGCCTGGTCAGGCTCATAGTGCTGTATGGTTATGAGCAGCCTGGTCAGGCTCATAATATCATAAGGTTATGAGCAGCCTGGTCAGGCTCATAGTGCTGTAAGGTTATGAGCAGCCTGGTCAGGCTCATAGTGCTGTAAGGTTATGAGCAGCCTGGTCAGGCTCATAGTGCTGTAAGGTTATGAGCAGCCTGGTCAGGCTCATAGTGCTGTGAGGTTTTGAGTGACATGGTCAGGCTCATAGTGCTGTAAGGTTATGAGTGACATGGTCAGGCTCATAGTGCTGTAAGGTTATGAACAGCCTGGTCAGGCTCATAGTGCTGTGAGGTTATGAGCAGCCTGGTCAGGCTCATAGTGCTGTGAGGTTTTGAGTGACATGGTCAGGCTCATAGTGCTGTAAGGTTATGAGTGACATGGTCAGGCTCATAGTGCTGTAAGGTTATGAGTGACATGGTCAGGCTCCCTCCATAGTCCCTGTGAGTTTTTCTCATAGCTACTCAAGGTGCTCTGTAGGGGGGGGGGGGGTTAAAATGGCTCCTGCCCTGTGCTGGTGGAGGAGGCTCCTTTTAGCAGGCCAGGGGGGCTTTTCAGCAGGACAGCAGGGCAGTCGTCCAGGCTCTCAGCTCCAGCACCACCAACATTACTCAGCACTGCATGAGAAAAAAACCTGCCCTTTTTCTTACTAAATAATAATTAATAAGTAGACAATGACATCTGCTACCCGGGACATCACTGTGTCTTTCGTAGAGGCCCTGGGGGGGGGGGGGGGAGTAAGATGAGCACATTAATTAGCAAAGGAGTCCAGTCTTATTTTGTATTTATTTATTCATTATCTATTTATTTATTAGTTTATTTAAATTTTTTTTACTGTGTGTGAGATTTCATTTTTAACTATGTTTTTTATTTTATTTTATTGTCGTGCAGCTTGGGTAGCGCAGCGGAATCGGGTTTGGGAATAGCGGGCCTCGCCACGGCTCGAGCGTGTAATTACGGAACGTTCCGGCGTGTGCGTTATCGCCAACGCCCCGAGGCGAGGGGAGTCCGGTAATCAGCGCGGCCGTATTTCCCCGCCGATGCACCTGCGGCGGCCGGATCGAGCCGCTCCGCTCCGGGGCGCTAGCGTTAGCTGCTCCGCTCCAGTGCACTAGCGTTAGCGTTAGCTGCTCCGCTCCGGGGCGTTAGCGTTAGCGTTAGCTGCTCCGCTCCGGGTGTTAGCGGGCTGCTCCGCTGCGGTAGGCTGCTCCGCTCCTTAGCTAGCTTACTGCTCCGGTGCGCCAGCGTTAGCGTCAGCTGCTCTGCTCCGGTGCGCCAGCGTTAGCGTCAGCTGCTCTGCTCCGGTGCGCCAGCGTTAGCGTCAGCTGCTCCGCTCCGGTGCGCTAGCGTTAGCTGCTCCGCTCCGGGGCGTTAGCGTTAGCTGCTCCGCTCCGGGGCGCTAGCGTTAGCTGCTCCGCTCCGGGGCGTTAGCGTTAGCTGCTCCGCTCCGGGGCGCTAGCGTTAGCGTTAGCTGCTCCGCTCCGGGGCGTTAGCGTTAGCTGCTCCGCTACGGTGCGCTAGCGTTAGTGTTAGCGGCTGTCCTGCCTGGTGGGCTGAGGGACTTCAGCACCGGAGAGCTCCAGCCCCGCTGCAGCCTCTCTGAGAGCTGACCTGGGGTCAGTTTGGCCTTTCTGGCTCATGATGGGTTTAAGGTTGGGCAGGCGAAGCCTGATCCCGGAGTTGCTTTATACATACGGGACTCAAGTCAGCAGGTTGTGCCGCTTTGAGGGAGTGTGTGTGCGTGCATGCGTGTGTGTGTGTGTGTGTGTGTGATTGTGTGCGTGCATGCGTTGTGTGTGTGTGGTGCGTGTATGCATGTGTGTGTGTGTGTGTGCATGCATGTGCGTGTGTGTGCGTGCATGCGTGTGTGTGTGTGTGATTGTGCGTGCGTATGTGCATGCATGTGCATGCGTGAGTGTGCATGTGCGTGTCTGCGTGTACATGCGTGTGCGTGTGTGCGCATGCGTGCAAGTGAGTGTGTGTGATCGTGCGTACGTATGTGCGTGTGTGTGGTTGGTAGTGGGGGGGGGGGGGCAGGGGGGGTGCGGTTGATGAGGTTGTGGTGGTTCTGCTGGGTAGCTCCGTCTGTCCTTGAGGTTATGAGCCAACTGTGAAACAGCTCTTTGGAGACGAAGCATAAAAACCTTTTACTGTTTCTGCCAACGAAATAAAATGTATAGATTGTGATTATATTGTGGCTGTCATGGATCTCAAATCTTTTGTGTTGCCAGTGTGTTGCTACTACTGATAATGTTCAGACTGCTGCTAACGATGCTACTATTATCCATCGATCCATGATCTGTACCCACTTATCTTGGGCAAGGTTTTGGGGGGTGCTGGAGCCTATCCCAGCATGCATTGGGCGAGAGGCAGGAAATGCATCTACTAGTACTAATAAAAATAAAAATTTAATTAAATTAATTTAAAAATAGTAATAATTATAAGAAGAAGAAGAAGAAGAGAAGAATGACATTTTTTTAAAGTGATCACTGCTATTATTCTCTCAGTGTTTCGAGCTGTCACTGCGATGTCATATCCTGTCAGATTTTGAGATTATCCGGAGAGGGGTTATGACAGGGGGAGAGGGGTTATGACAGTGGGAGAGGGGTTATGACAGTGGGAGAGGGGTTATGACAGTGGGAGAGGGGTTATGACAGTGGGAGAGGGGTTATGACAGTGGGAGAGGGGTTATGACAGGGGGAGAGGGGTTATGACAGGGGAGAGGGTTATGACAGTGGGAGAGGGGTTATGACAGTGGGAGAGGGGTTATGACAGGGGAGAGGGGTTATGACAGGGGGAGAGGGGTTATGACAGTGGGAGAGGGGTTATGACAGGGGGAGGGGTTATGACAGGGGAGAGGGGTTATGACAGTGGGAGAGGGGTTATGACAGTGGAGAGGGGTTATGACAGTGGGAGAGGGGTTATGACAGGGAGAGGGTTATGACAGGGGAGAGGGGTTATGACAGGGGAGAGGGGTTATGACAGGGGAGAGGGGTTATGACAGGGGAGAGGGGTTATGACAGGGGAGCGGGTTATGACAGTGGAGAGGGGTTATGACAGGGGAGAGGGGTTATGACAGTGGGAGAGGGGTTATGACAGGGGAGAGGGGTTATGACAGGGGGAGAGGGGTTATGACAGGGGAGAGGGGTTATGACAGGGGAGAGGGGTTATGACAGGGGAGAGGGGTTATGACAGGGGAGAGGGGTTATGACAGGGGAGAGGGGTTATGACAGTGGGAGAGGGGTTTAATGGGGTTATGACAGTGGGAGAGGGGTTATGACAGTGGGAGAGGGGTTATGACATTAAGGGGAGAGGGGTTATGCAGGAATAACAGGGGAGAGGGGTTATGACAGGGGAGAGGGGTTATGACAGTGGGAGAGGGGTTATGACAGGGGAGAGGGGTTATGACAGGGGAGAGGGGTTATGACAGGGGAGAGGGTTATGACAGTGGGAGAGGGTTATGACAGTGGGAGAGGGGTTATGACAGGGGAGAGGGGTATGACAGTGGGAGAGGGGTTATGACAGGGGGAGAGGGGTTATGACAGTGGGAGAGGGGTTATGACAGTGGGAGAGGGGTTATGACAGGGGGAGAGGGGTTATGACAGTGGGAGAGGGGTTATGACAGTGGGAGAGGGGTTATGACAGGGGGAGAGGGGTTATGACAGTGGGAGAGGTGGGTGGGACGTGTGATGAAGTATAATTCATGGCGCTCAAATCCCCGGGGTGCAAACTATATTCCAACACCTCGTCTTCGCTTTTAATGTTTCCCCCGTGCTGGGAAAACAGAAGCGCTGAGTTTTGAACATTCTCCCCCGTCCTGAGCATTATATTAATTAAACATTAAATCTTTCTCTTCACAATCCTCATTAATATGCAAATAAGCCTTACTGAGGCACACTCAGGCTTATTTCTTAACCAAACTTTTAAAAAAAATTTAATTTCATTTTTTTCTTCTTTCATAAAAATGATTGCCTTCCCTGGTAGTGAGATGTGGTATGTTTTTAGGGACCTGAATGTGGCTATGTGTTACCCCCCCTCCTCTTTCTTTGGTGGGGGCGGGTGTTCCCCAAGGAGCAGGTCGCGAGAAATTTAAAGATTTTTTGTTTTTATGGTGGGAAACTTTATACCAGCGTGTAATATACACTGTGCTCTGGTGGGCAGACCCCTTCATTCCTAAACCCTCCCCCCCTCCCTGTCCCGCCACCCTCCGCTGCCCCCACAACAGCCATCCGGAGAAACAGCCATCTGCAAATTAAATTCTGGCACTTTGCCGCTGATGCAATTTCAGCATTGCTTTTGTAGTCAATAAAGAGCAAATCGGGGGAATTCAAAAAAGCCATTTGCGTTCCAATCGAGCCATTTTTATGTAACTCCTTTCCCCCTGCTCTCTCTCACACTCACAGAACTGAGAGAGAGAAAGAGAGAGAGAGAGAGATCATCGGTAGGCTTGCGGTATGTTCTGGGGAACGACTCTGGGGAACGTTAGAGATTTACTACACACAGAGGAGAAACACAGGCTCAGGAGTGCTCTTTATGCCCTGTATCATGTGTTGTAAACATGTTATTCACTAAACAATGTGTTATAAACATGTTATTCACAATGTAATGTGCTATAAATGTTATTCGGTGTATAGTGTTATTCATTGCATCCACGTGATATAAACATGCTGTTCACTGTGTGCATGTGCTATGAATGTATCATTCATGATATATATGTGTAATAAATGTGTTATTCATTGTATGCATGTGGTATAAATGCGTTATTCACCATGTCATGTGTTATAAATGTGCTATAGACTGTCAGTACAAAACCCACGTGTGACTAAATCATAATCCTTGCCGTGTGGGTTTACCGTCCTCTTCGCTGGACAAACCTTTCCTGTGAAAAATGTGTTCAGCGGGTGTACCTGTGGACGGTGGCCGACACCCCCCCCCCCCCCCTTGTGAACAGGAACCAGAAATGTCCGCAATGGCTTTGTGTGCAGGTGTCACTCGGATTGAAATAGTTATGATAAAGTAAAATAGTGAGAACCTTGCTCTGTCACAAAGTGCGTATAATATTGTGTATGGAACCATGCTGTATGTCTAGCAGCCAGTACCTAACAGCAGAGAAGACATTGTCAGCTTGTTTCACCTGAAGGAAAACTGCTCTCCATCTTGGGTGTTCTTCAGCATGAAAGCTCAGCTTCACTGAGATCGAATTTCTTTTCAATTAAGAAGATTGGACCCGGACAGCCCCCCCCCCTCTCCCTCTCCCACCCCCAATTAACTGCCACTTAATTACAATAAATAAATAAATTAATGAAATGTGGAAAGATTAGAAAATGGCCCTCAGGCTGGAGTCCATGGAGACTGAAATCTAGAGCAAGGTGTCGTTGTGCAGACCGGCTTGTTTTTAGTGAGCGTTTCCTGTTGAAATGGTGGATCTCGATCAGTTGGCTCTGTTTGATGTCCAACCCCTTGTCAGCAACAAACATGACCCTCTCAAACCCTCCTGCTCTCCCCCCCCCCCCCCCCCCAAAAAAAAAAACACCCCCTTCACCTTCTGTCGCATTCCCTCCCCTCCCCACCACTTTAATTAACAGTCTTGGCCTTGTTAGCACCAGGGGCTTTAATTAAACTGGAATTCCTCAGAATTTCTGGAAGTGATGGGGGGGGGGGGGTTGTGGAGTTGGCTGCTGGGTCAAATCACGTGGCCTTCCTGGGGATAAGCCACACCCCCTTTAAAAAAAAAAAAAGAAAAGATTTTTTTAACGCTTAGCTATGTGATGCTGGGCTATGTGGGTTTCTGGCTTTTAGGCGTAGAGGCCTGTTCTAACAAAATGTGGTTCTGTGGCAGTACCCTAGGCTAACACCAGGGGGGGGTTTCCAAATTTTAATCTCATTGCCCCTGAAATGGCCCCCTTTCTGGCCGATGCCCCCCACACACACGCCCCCCCTCCCCACATTGATTGGAGGCTGCTTATTAAAACACTAGAACAGGAAGTGGAACAGAACAGGAAATGTGTCTGAAATCAGGCGTCATGTGCTGCCAGCAACAGGCCTGCACTCACTGCGGTGCAAATATGTAATTATGCTTATCATGATTATTAGCAAGGGCGTGGCGCGTCAGTCAGAGAGGGTCTATTATGACATATGGAACAGGGCTCTGCGGAGCTCGTTTGCTAACGAGCCTAGGATCATTTGCCGCTGAAAATTTATGTGCACCGTTTGGAAAAAATAATTTAGGAGCACATCTGCGATTTGGGATGTGCTGGTGTCCTCCTGAATCTTTCAGGTTGGGAGCACACGTGCTCCTGGGGGGTGATTTTTTTTTAGCGTGGAGCCCCGTGGAAGTGTGATTAAAGTGGGCATGGGTTCCCTTTGGGGCTCCCGCGTGCACCCCAGTTTGGGCACCTCTGTGTTTTTTGGAAAACCCTGGCGCACACTAGCTCCTGCTGTGAGATCCGCAGAAAGTGCAGTGGTCTAAACCCCTGTGTTCCCAGAAAGGTGTTTTTTTGGGGGGGGGGGGGGCACATCAGTCTGGTCCTCATTCAGTTTGGAGGTCTGACCGGAATGCAGTCAAACCACGCGACCTTCTGCGGAACTTTGGGGTGACCGTCCGCCATCCCAAGTGACCTGCGTTGTCTTGGAAACCAGGTGCATCCGCCTGGTGTTCCTCCTCTTCCTCTGCCTTTCGCATAGAGGGTAGGAAACTGGGTTTGTAGCTCAGGGCTTGCGAGTTTGATTCCCAGGTGGGACACTGCTGTTGTACCATTGAGCAAAGGCGCTAAACCTGAATTGCTTCATTGAGATATTCTGCTGTGTTAATGGATTGGATTGAATGTAAAAGAATATACAGTACGCTGTGGATAAGAGTGTTTGCTAAGTGTAATGTAATTTTTCACAGAAAGGAGAACCTGTTTTTTTTGTTTCTGGCAGAGGAAGCTGTAGCTCTGGTGGTTTGTGAGATGTGGGTCAGGCTTGGTTGGGTCTGATGTGACCCAGTTTGCAGGTACTCCTCTCAGTGCGGGACGGCCAAATCCCTCACATCCTCCTTATCAGGTCTTATCCCTTTGAAGCGTGAGGTCACGAACATGCGATTAGAATGTTCTTAACTGAACATTCTATAATTCTGATGTAACAATCGCTACTGGCAACGGAAAGCAACGGAGTTCCAGAACACTGAGTTCTGATTTACAGAGCACTGACATTCCAAAAAACCTACTCTTCAAAGGGTTAAGGTGCTCGTGTGCTAAAGTGGGTGAGGATGGTGTGGGGGTGTGTGTGTGTGGGGGGGGGGGGGAGCAGGTTTGGGATGGGTGATTTCCACCAAGCCCCCAGGCCCCACCCCGCCCTCCATTTGCCAGCTGAACCTCAGGGTGGTGAGGGATGCTGTGGCTCGCAGTCCTGAGGGTCGCGGGTTCGAATCCCAGGCGCTGCTGTGCCCTCCGTCGTGCCCTCCGGCAAGGTCCTCGCTCCGCCCGCGCTCTGTTTCTGTCGTTTCCATGGCGACGCGCTCGCTCCTCTGCTCGGCTCTCTGCGGACGAGGGCGTCCGGTCAATGGGTGCCGAGCTGCGACGGCGTTCGGAAAGGAGGAGGAAGGAATGAGAAAGAAAGGAGGAAAAGCGGACGCAGTTTAACCGCGGGGAGAAAAGGAAGGATGGCAGAGGGACAGCGCACGCGCACACAAGCCTCGCCGCTTACAGCCGCGGTGGCTTCTGAGTCGCTCGGCGAGGCGCTAACGTGAACGAGGCTAACGCTAACGGCCTACCCTGGGCTGTGCTGGGGCGACATGGCTCAGGAGGTAAGACCGATTGTCTGGCAGTCGGAGGGTTGCCGGTTCAAACCCCGCCCTGGGCGTGTCGAAGTGTCCTTGAGCAAGACACCTAACCCCTAACTGCTCTGGCGAATGAGAGGCATCAATTGTAAAGCGCTTTGGATAAAAGCGCTATATAAATGCAGTCCATTTACCATTTACCCTATCGCACCGCCATAATTAAAGTGTTCTAAT
Organism: Anguilla rostrata; assembly: GCF_018555375.3. Classification (NCBI taxonomy): domain Eukaryota; kingdom Metazoa; phylum Chordata; class Actinopteri; order Anguilliformes; family Anguillidae; genus Anguilla; species Anguilla rostrata. The sequence continues at coordinate 57,952,566 of NC_057935.1, forward strand.
CAGCCGAGGGAAAGCTGGTTCCGCACTGACTTTCTGAATCTCACATGTAAAGGCATTTTCCTGATACTTCGCTTCAGGGCATTTCAGTTCAGATTTGTATTTGAAAAATAAATAAATTTTCTAAAAAAAAAAAAAAAACATTGTTTTTTTTCAGACTAGTGGTACGAGTGAGAACGTTCTGTTCTCAGGTACGGTGTGGCTGTGGTTGTGGGCTGTTTCGGGTTGAGAGAAAAAAATGCTGTTTCCTAGGTGAGGCGTGAAAGCGTCAGATCCAGAGTGCACTGCTGCATTCATCTTTATCGCGCTTTGAAGGTGATTTGAGGATTTGTTTCTCTTTGACTGTGATGATCTGTGAATGTGCAGTAAGGATTTAATTGAAATTCAGCACCAACAGTAGAGTGACACTGCAGGCTGTCATAGAGGGGCTGCTAGGTAGCTCATCTAAAATACTGATTCAGTGTGTGGATGGAACCCATGGTCTGGTATCTGTTAAGGCTCTGTTCCAGTGTGTGGATGGGGCCCCATGGTGTGGTATCTGTTAAGGCTCTGTTCCAGTGTGTGGATGGAACCCATGGTCTGGTATCTGTTAAGGCTCTGTTCCAGTGTGTGGATGGGCCCCAGCAGTGGTGTATCTGTTAAGGCTCTGTCAATACTTTCAGTAGGGTCTTCAGCAGCTAAGGCGGGCTAGATTGCAGATGTGGTTTCTCTCTCTCTCTCTCTCTCTCTCTCTCTCTCTGTCTCCTTCCCTCCCTCCCTCTCTCCCCAGATTAGTGAGCTGGTCCCCAGCTTTAATGTTGGAGCATTAATCCCTTTTAATAATCAGCCCTGAATCCGCATGAATGAAACGGTCCACCGGGGGGCGCACTGCCGGGTGGAGCTAATTCCGCGCGCGGCCGACGTCACGCAGCGTCCCCCTAAATCCAAACCCCCTCCCCCGTGTGCAGTAGCGCTCGGCGCCTCTTCCAGGGCGTTGTCGTTAGTTACCGCCAGTATATTTTTCTTTTCATTAAAAAAAAACAAAAAAAAAAGAATGAAGATGATTTTACAATTGCGGCGCAATTTTGCTTCTGCTTTTGTTCGTGTGCCGGTGCTGCTGTCGCTTCCCTGTAATGTGGTGATTAGGGTGATTTAAGCTGGTCTCTCCCACCCCGTGTCTGCTGCAGGAGCCGGCCGGGGGAGGGAATGTTTCAGCGCACCACTGCGCACCGCGTAATGCGCCCCCCCCCCATCCCGGGGTCCCCTTCCTGCTGCCGTTCTCTGGGAAGTTGGTTCCCCTTGTCTCTCCATCCTTCCCCCTGAAGGATGGAGAGATGTGGGGTCCGAGAGACAGAGGCACAGGCTTCGAGATGGAGGGTAGGGGAGAGAGAGAGAGGCAGAAGAGAAGAAGGGAGGAACTGTGTGAGAAGTGGAGATGGGGGTGTTTGTGGTGTCATTCTTTCATTAAGCTAAAGAGTGTGGGGAGGTATGGGGGGATTGGTGTATGGGCCGGCTGGGGTCAGTATGGGGCAGGAGGGGGGCAGTATGGGGTGTATGGGGGGGTGTATGGGTTGGGTGGGGGTCAATATGGGACAGGTGGGGGGTGTATGGGGGGGGGGGGTGGTGTTATGGCACAGGTTATGTAGAGTACCTTCCCCCACATGCAGAGGCAGGGGGAGATGAGGTTATAATAATAATTTATTAATAATAATAATAATAACTCGCTTTTCGCTTTTCAGAACATGGTGCTCAAAAGCGCTTTCAAAAACAATAAAAAACGGATAAAATGTACAAAAGTAACACATGAAGGTAAAAATTAGACCAACAAAACATGGACAGCATTAAAAAGGATAAGGGAATATTGAAATGCATAAAAATAAGAACGATAATAACATAAAATGAAATAAGATTCAGCAAAAGGCAAATCTGAAGTAATGCGTTTTTAGAAGAGACATAAAAGTGTCAACTGTCTCCTGATTGCAGGGGGTGAAGTTTGTTGAGTTTGGGAGCCCTCACACAGATTTATTAACTTTCCTTTTTTTAGGACATTTTTTTCCCCCTTCTCTCCTTTTTCTCTTTTTTCACTCCTTTTTTGTACTGTAAAGCTCCCCTGCTTTTCCAGTTATATCAGCTGTTTCAGTCACCCGCCTGTAAAACACCCTCCCGTCCAGCAGGGGTCGCTACCCTGATCTTGCAGAGCCACAGGACTGTTCTGGCCTCTCACAGCGCCCCTGGGGCGCGACTGTGGGGCCTGTTCGACCTGGGCGCTCCACCCGCGATACGGTCCCGGGGCTTCCAGGGATGCGGTTTTTGTAGACTGAGCGGCCGCCTCGCCTGTCCCCAGCGGGCAAGCACACGAGGGACCGCCGTCGCCATGGCGTTCCGCTAATCGGCCGCTACGATGCCTCAGCGGCAGCGCCTCGGATGACCTGCTTCCCGTGCGGCGAGTCGCCATTCCGCGGCGGCCGGTTGTGCGATGTCGGAGGGCGGCTATGCTGCGGGCGCTGGGCCCTACCCTGCTACCGGTCCGCACCTCGCTCAGAGCGCGTGCCGACAGCGGGATACAGGTTGCTGAGGCCAAAAGAATTTTTAAGTGAAAAAAAATTGGGCAATCCATTCCCAGGAATTAAATGACAACAAAAAAGAGGTAAACTGTATGGCTTCCGTAACGCCAACCGAATTGCCGAACGGAATAGGAGAGCCAATCAGAGTGAATCCCTGCCGTGTCGTAGTCAGTCGGTAGTTTCGATACACGCCGAGGCGGCCGGTTTGTATTCTCAACACGGCTGATCTAGAGAGCTGCTGCTAGCCGGCAAGGAAACGGGCCGCTCAGTATGAGCGAGCCGAGGACCGTTTATAGCACAATACATGTTTAATTAATAGTTACGGTGGACGAGTTTGTAGCGGAAAAATGTTTTCCGTGTTTTTTTTTTTTTTTGCAGTGTACTCAGAAATGCCTGTTAAGCTCTTTCTTTTTTTTAAGAATTTTTATTTTTATTTATTTTTTATTATAGGCAGTCCCTGGGCTGCCAGCCAGCCAGCACGCAGACAATCGAGTCTTTACGATGACTTTAGAGCACACAGGCGTTCCAATACAAATGAACTATTATGCCCATTAATGCTGCAGAATTAGAACGGCAAGCCAATTCATTTGCCGTGATGAAATGTTAAGAGTGTTAGTTATGGGAAACAAACACCACCGAACTGAATTCTGGGAAGAACATGACATGAATACAATCTTGTTAACGCAGGCTACTTTGGGGAGGAAGTGATCTATGCCTTTGCAAAAACCGTCGATGCGTGATGTAGGGTTTTTCTTTCTTGCTTTTGTTTTATTTTAGCTTAGCTTTCTCCCGGTCTGGAAGTCTGGAAGTCTGGAATGTCATCACTGCTAGTCCTGTCGGGAGATTTGGGAGAGCATCCCTAAATGGTTTTTTTTTGCTCCGGTGGTTTAAGAGGAGGATACTTTCATGTGCAGCTCGTGCAGGCGGACCGCAGGTGCCTGTGTTACCAGAAGGGGGCGCTAGTGCGGATGTCCCACCAACTGTAATCTGCCTTCCCTCCCCTTCCCCCCCTCCCCAAGCAAAACTACAGCCCTGCCTGTCTCTGGCATGGTACTCCAAACCTGATACCAGATATTATACACGCATTGGGACAGCGGAGTCCTGCTTGGGACAGTCGCACCAGCCGTGGTTTAATACAAGAACCCCCCCCCCAGCACCTGGGGATAACCCAGATAATGATGATCCAGTTATCTGAAGCTGAAATGAAGGAACTGGGATAAAAACTGACTGTCTGCAGGTGATGGTCTGGACACCTTGAGCGCGAAGTCTGTGTAATGCCCTATTTTGATGAAGCAACACCCCTTCTTGTGATTTTACTCAGATTACTCCTGATGGCGGTGCCGGGGAGAAATCCGCTCCTGTTACGTTTGAAAAGAACGCGTACAGAGGCGTTAGGATCTCCGGCTTAGCCGTCGGTGGTATTTACGGTTTCAGAAATCAGTCCTGAGCACGTGTGGCTGCTCGTCCTCTTTCAGCCGTGTGCCTTTGGCTGCGTCAATGCGACGTTTTGAACTTAATCTCCAAAGGCTTGTGTTGGGAGTCGCTTCTGTGTTTCCCTGCCGTCACCATTCCGTAGTTCAATGCAGCGTCTATGAAGTCTATGGTGAAATGCATGATGGGGATTGTAGTTGTGGGGGGAACACAAATAGGAAAAAAAAAAAAAAACCTTTGCTATAAATCAAGCTATATTTGGTGCATGGTACTAAGGCAAATAACGTGTGTCGTTATTAAAACGGGGAATTTATTTTCCTTTAAAAGAAAGCAGCACCCATATGCTGTAAAATAGGCCTTGATGAGATTAAAGTGTAAAGTAAAATATCTCCATTCTGTGAAAATCGGTGAGAGATCCTTTTGAATGCAGTTAAACACTATAGCGTTGTAGCTCTGTGCACAGGAAGTGCACACCCAAGTGGGATAATTTTAAAATAATCTATGCGTGCCCCCCCCCCCCTACACTCCACCCCCCCCCCCAACCCCCACTTCCCCCGGCTCTATATCCTGTTGAACTCAGAAACCCTCCCCAAGTGACATTTCCTGTATGTCAGATGCATCTAGTGGATTCCGTGGCTCATTAAGCCTTTAAGTGTGATTACTTAAGAGGCGAACGCGTGTTCTATTCCTCTCAGAAGGGCATGAGCCTCACGCGCGTGAGGTCTAAAGGGGGGGTTTCTCAGCATCTAACCCCCCCCCAACCTTTCTTTCTGGCCGCCCTCTTCTTTCTCTCTCCTCTCTTTATCTCTGTCCGCCTCCCCCCCCCACTCTGTCCCTTTCTCTCCATCCCTCTTTATCTCCCCATCATTCCCTTACTTTCTCTCTCTCTCTCTGAATTTCAAATATGCTTTATTTGCACACAAATAAAACATCCCAAGTTCCTAAGGCAGTAAATGTTTAGAATAAATTTTTAAAAAGTAATTATCTACAGAAGGCCTCAAACACACGCACACGCACACGCACACGCACACACGCACGTATGTGCGCACAATAGTATCAAATTTTGACGGTACGATTATAGCCTGAGGAAATATCGCGGTTTCAGGGTTTCACGATTATCACTGGGCGGTATATTAAGCCGCACTACAGAGGGGAATAAACACTTAAGCATTTTATAATTAAAATGTTTTAGTGTATTTTTCCACACCATTTTTTTTTTTTTTTGGGTCCTGCAAATAAAACATGTGAGCCAACTGTGTAATGAAAACACAAACACAAGGTGGGGGAAAAATAGGTGGATTTTTAGCAATGCCGTGTCCCTGCAAAATCCTCGCATGGGACTCTGCTCCGAGGTGCAGTGCCCCAGGGTGAGTTTCACGGTTTTGGGCCCACCCTGACCTCAGCGTGCTGGGGCATGCGTGGACGGACGAAGCGCGTCAGGCGTATCGGAGCCTCTGGCAGCCACTTTTCGACGGCATGATTTGCAGATGCGCGAGGCTATCCTTCTTCAGCTACACCTCCTGGTCATTTTTTAGGTATCCAAAATGCCCTGCCATTCTCGTTGTCTTCTCTGATGTCTTCTCATGGGGTAGTATGTCGTGACATAGACTAGCCAGTGTGGAGTTGGGTTTTGGGGGTGTGGGGGGGAGTATAATTAGAGATGTTTCGCTTGCGTACAGAAGGACGGGCCTGCTGATGACACAGTTAAATACTGAATTGCTGTCCGTTGGGCTGAATATGGACTGAATTGAAACTGGGATATGTTTGTATTTTTTGTTGCATGTTAGGCATTGGGATTTTTTTTTGTTCTGCTACGGTACGTGTTGCTGTGTTAAAACTCTGTGATGCGGTGATACTCTGCTCCCGGTAAATTAGCTGTCTCGGCCAGTCGGCTGTCCCACTGCAGGTAGAGTCAGCCGCTGGTGTGCTGGCGTGCTCCCAGGTGTGGAATGCCTCCTGCTGTGAAGCGGTGCCTGTTTTCCCTGAGGAAGGCTGTTATTTTAGTCAATTCAATTCAATGAGCTTTAGTCCCTCTCTTCCCCCCTCTCTCTCTCTCTCTCACTCTCTCTCACTCTCCCTCCCTCCCTCCCCCTCTCTCCCCTCCTTTCTCTCACTCTCCCTCTTTCTCCCTCTGTCTCCCTCTGTCTCTATTTCTTTAACTCTCTCTCTCGCTCACTCTCCCTCTCTCTCTCGCTCACTTTCTCTCTCCCTCCCTCCCTCTCCCTCTGTCTCTATCTCTCCCTCTCTCTCCCTCTCTTTCTATCTCTCCCTCTCTCTTTCTCATTCTCTGTACAGTTTCTTTTTGTTTACTCACTTCTGACATCACTCTCTTCTGTCAAATCTGTCTCTTGTCTTTGAAAAATGTCCCTCTCCCTTTCTTCCCCCCCTTTTCACTCTCTCCCTTCCCTCTACATTTCTTCCCCCTCCTTCCCTTTCTCCCTCTCCTCCCTTTCCCCCCCTCCTTTCCTCTCTCCCTTCCCTTTCTCTTTCTGTTTTACTGTCCTCCTCTTATGTATTCATCCCTCCCTCTCTCTTTCAGGGCGCAAATCATGTGTCATTTTCCAGTGTTTATCTCTCCCTCTTCATCCCCCCTTTTTCCCTTATCTTACTTTATGGCTCTTTGTCTGCTTTTCTATGACGCTCGTTTCACGGCACTTTCACTCGTTCGTCCCATCCCTCGTTCCACGCCATTTCCTTTTCATTATCCTTTGAATTGTGGGGTTTTTTTTTTTTGGAATGCTTTGCTCAAAATTCTAAGACAGTGTTCTAGAACTCCAGTGCTTTCAAATGCCGGCAAGCGACTGTTACATCAGCACTGGAATGTTCAGGTCACTCCGTAGGGTTAATGAGTTGTGAAAGGTAGCATATGTGAGCAGGTAATCTGAACATTCTTCAAAAGACCACCCCCCCCCCCCAAGCAAAAAAGATGGTGTGTGCAGTGGTTTGTTGTTGGTGTTGGTGTCTGGGGGCAGAGGGGCTTGCAGGTTTGAATCTTGAACTGGGCACAGCCATTGTGCACAGAACTTGGGCTTTTTGCAACTTCACCTCAGCAGCTGAAGTGTAAAAAAAAAAAAAAAAAAAACAATATTAATTTAAAAATCCTGCTGTGTGACTTGACTCTTGAAGAAGCGTAATAATTCAGTGAATTTCAGATGAATTTATTTTTTGTTGTGAACACACAGCAATGTCCTCTTGATCAAACAAACCAAAGAGACAGATTGTGGATTTATCACGCTTTGGCTGCCTCATGAAAATAAAATATGGGAAGAGCCCGGAAATTGAGATTCTGCTGTGGGTGATTCGGTGAGTCTGTGACTGTTTGGGATTTTCATGAACACTGTTCATGTGCCTCTGTCATCATCAAGATCAGATGAAAGGATTTTTTAACCAGTGGGGAGACGAGGGGTGAAGGGTGGGTGGGGGTTTGGGGGTGGGGGGGGGGGACGGGGACGGGGGGGGGTGTGGGGGTGATATTTTTTTCTGGAAATGATCATACGTGGAATTAGGAGGTGCTGGATGTATTTTAAGGTGACTACAAGCAGAGGTTTATTTCTTTGAAAAAAAGAAAGAAACAGACGACCTTCAAGAACATGGCGACCTTTTCAATGTCACAGCCTGCTGCTCGTTGAGATGCTACCAGGGTTGTTCATAAACACTTAGGGTCCAAAGGATTTCTGCATTAACCTGTCTCCCATTGGCTGGTTTTTAATGGTGCATTAACATGCAGGTAGTCTTCACACCAGAGGTTCTCTCTCTTGATTGGCTGGAAAGGGTAGTTATATTTTTTGAGATTAGTTTTCAGAATTTTGATTGGCTCTAGCAAGTTTTAACCAATAGGCCATTGGCTGAATTGGCTTCAGTTACCGACCTCAGTATGGGTCCCATTGCCACTTGTCAGAAGTAGTAGCCTAACTAACTGCCTGATTTTTCATTTTTTTATTATTGTCTTTTTTTTAACTTTTTTTTTTTTTTTTTTTAGCAAAGTACATCCCCAGAATTTGGGCCGGCTTACTGGTATTACCATCACCAGGCACAGCTCATATTATCATAACTTCCTGTGGCTGAGAGATGAGGCTTTTGCAGCTAAGAAAAAAAAAACGGATGTCAAGGTCAAAGCTTGTATGCCAGTTAGATTACTCCATCGCTGCATGTACGGGTCCTAGAGAGCATCTGGCCTGTGGTCGTTTTTTTTCGGGGTGTAGGGGGCTAATGGGAGGAGGTAGAATTTACATGACATGCTCATATGAAAACAGGATTAGGGAAGTCAAAAGACCATCAGCCAGAGGAGCTTAATCTTCTTGGGGTGGAGGGGGGGGGGAGGGGGGGTATGTGGAAGGAAATGTGGCTAATTTATCCAGGATGCTAGCTGCAGCACAGCCTCTATTTTTAAACACTTGTTCCACAGAAGCATGATTGCAAACAGAAACGCCAGCGTGTGCAGAAGTGCCCACAATTATGTAGCACGTATATAATGATAATAATGTGAGTTATTATTATTATTATTATTATTATTATTATTATTATTATTATATGTCTTTCTGGCCAGAAAGTGAGAGGAATGTTCCTTTGTGTGCTTTTAAGCAGCAAGGCTCAAGGTTATAAATCCTGCAGCTGAACTGTGTCAGCCTCTTTCCTAATGGAGCTGCAGAAATGTGCATATTTTCATTCCGTTTTCTAATCTGAAGGAGATTTCTTGCTTCTTTCTGTTCTCTTGTTCGGGGTGCTCAGGCGTGTTTGTAAGGTTGGCTCCTCACTGTTTGTCTCCCTCTGTTACAAGCACAGTATAAGGATCTTTGTGTGTGTGTGTGTGTGTGTTTGTGTGTGTGTGGTTGGTGGTTTTCTGCGTGCTTGGTGCGTGTGGGTATGTGTCGTGTACTGTGTGGTGTGGGTTGTGTGTGTGTTTGATATGGTGTGTATTGTGTACTGGTTTCGTGCACATTGCATGGTGCGTGCTGTGTGTGGTGTGTGTTTGTGTGTGTGTGTGTGTGTGTGTGTAAGGGGGGTCAGATAGATTATCTCCGTCTGTTTGCTCTGCACGGGTGATGGTGCCAGTTAATCATCCAGAAAATCACCCTGTCGCCGCAGCGCCCCCCCCCCCCCCCCACCGTGCATGACCAGCAGGGGGGGGGACTTTAGTTACTCTGCTGCAGTGTCCAGTCAGCCCCTTCCTCGCTCCCAAATGTGGCGCTAACCTGTCACCCGCCATCGATTGAGACCCGCAAGGCCCCCCCACCCCCCCTGCCCTGCCGCCCACCTCCGCTGCCCGTCATCACCACGGCGACGGGGAGCAGTGTGTCCAGCGCTGGCTGAATGGTCGCCGTGACTACGGTGCGTTTCAAAGGTCCATGAGCCGGCTGTGCACGCAGGAACTGGGCCGGGGGGGGGGGGGGGCGGTTGCCCCGGTAACCCGATCATCTGCAAAAATTGTTTGTGTTTACAGATCGGCTCTGTTCTGCCTGCTGATCCTGAGCGCTTGTGTCCAGGCCGTAAGTCGCTCTGGATAAGCGCTTCGGACAAATGGCAGTTTATGTCCTGTGTTTTCCTCAACTCCGTTATTAAAGTCCTGCCCCCCCCCCCCCCCCCCCCTTTTTCAACTTAGGAGCGCATGTGTGCTGCTTGAAAAAAGTGTTAGCATAGATGTTAGCATGCAAAAAATAGAAGATTGCGTTTTGGTTATTTGGCTTGGTTGTTTGATTGCTGATTGGTTGTTGGAATAGTCTCTATGCTCTCTGAGGCCTTGTGAGAGGGATGGGTCTTTGAGTTCATTTAAACAGTCTGGAAATATCTGGCAGCTCGTGCGGCGGCCAAGCTGGGACAACCGCAAGGTTACGGGTTCAAATCCCCGGCTGCTTTTGTGAGTGTGTAACTCTCCTGGGCGATCTCCAGCTTGTGGAAGGCAGTGATGCTGCAGATCCATCAGGTCTGCCAGATGCTCCCTTTTGTAGTTTAACAAGGTCTCTCTCCCTGCCATCGCAGCAGAAGCCCTCCAATTTGACGCATCTTTTGAATATTAATCAACGGCTGTGATAAAGCACAGCGCTGTGGCAATGGGCCTTTCTGCGTGCTGTAATACACTGCAGGAACCTCAGGAACCGGTCTCAGGAACCTTCTGTAGCCGAAAAGCAGAGAGGATGGAGAGAGTTGTTCTGGGTCCGTGGCGCCTGGTACGTTTATAACACCAAACCAAAATTCGGTAAATCCTAAAAAAACCATAATTCCTTTGAACGATTCTTAACAAACTTTTCCCAACGTGGCGACGTGGTTTTTAGCCGCTTGGGGATGTCAGACCGACTTCAGTCATGGAGTTAAGAGACCGTTATGGTGTATGAAGCTGTACGAGAGCTTTCATTGTGTGTTAAGGAAGAATGATTGACATCTTAGGGTTTTTTTTTTTTTTGCATGTCAGTGGAGGCAAAATAAGCTTATGAATAAAATGGGTCAACAACCAGCTGATTGATGTGCCAACGCAAAACATCTGGACGTTTATCTAGGAGCCGTTCTGGGGGTGTATTGGAGTACCGCTGTAGGCAGGGGCAGCAGTGTAGTAAAATGGGGAAGGTGCTGGTCTTGTGACCTAATAGGTCACAGGTTCGAATCCCAGGTAGGACACTGGCGTTGTGCCCTTGAGCAAAGGTACTTAACCTGCATTGCTCTAGTATATATCCAGCTGTGTAAATGGATGCAGTGTAAATGCTGCGTCAAAAGCTGTGTAAGTCGCTCTGGATAAGAGCGTCTGCTGAATGCCTATAATGTAATGTACCACTGAGGTTTCGTGTTCAAGGAGCCCAACCTGAAGGTTTTTTGGCAGGTCGAGATGAAGCTCTCCTAGTGTTTGACACGGGGGGGGGGGGGGGGGGGGGGTGGGGGGTGGGGGTGTCCGGACGAGGGGATTTTTTATTTTAGGAGGAGGAACGTAAAGACGCGAGCGCTGGAGGCGCGAGGCGGGTTACCCATGAATCAGGGGGCCGCTCTGGGCCGTAACTCTGATTAACGGGGGGGTCTTAACGGCCCGCTCGGTCAGGAGCGGCCGGATTTATGTCCCGCGCGCCGCGGTATCCGCCGGGCTCGGCGGGGGTGCCGGGGGAAAAGCGCCGTGAGTTACGAGCCCAGCGCCGCCGGTGATTTAGCGATGATGTCATCCTGCCGCCGCCGTCCCGTGTCCGCGCCGCTCGGCTCCCGACGGCGCCCCCTGCTGGCCGGGCGGAGGTGTTACGACGCGTTTCCGTTCCCTGTGGCGAAAGAGCTGGCGCCCGTTTGCGGGGGCGGGGGAGGAGAATCGAATTCGCTCCTCGATTGCGTTTTAGTCACGTAAAATCCGCTGGTTTCCACTTCCATTTTTTTTTTTTTGTGTGTAATTGGAGGGAAATCTTCCTGTTTTTCTCCCACAGAGTGATGCTTCTGCCAAGAAGTGCTGTGTGCAAGCTTGATTAAAAATGGTGCTTTGCCAAAAATAAGGATTGATTGGTTGGAGTGAGTTTATTTGGGGGGTTAAAGTTTTGGTGAAGGTGGGGTTCAGGCTGGATTTAGAAAAGGATGGGGTTGTTTTGGGGTTTTTTTTTCTATGAAATTCAGTGGACAAATTGCTTTCAAATCGTTGCTCTCAGAGTAATCTCACCGCAGTGTCTTTTTTAGCTGCAGACCGAACACTTTTTCGATTGATTAAACCCGCTCCTGGCAGGGTGGCCTTGAAGTGTGAGCCGCGGGGGGGGGTTCTTTAAGTGTCAGCAAAGAGGAAAAAGAACATCCACAGATAAAGTGGTTTTATTGGGTGCTCAGGAGTAATCGGACTGTTTGCGTGCGCGTCAGAATCCCTTCCATAAGAAGGCGGGCGTAGGGCCGTCTGGGTAGTGTAGAGGTATAAGCACTCGCCTACCACCCGGGTAGACCCGGGTTCAATCCCGGGCAGCGCTACTTCCGGCTTGGTCAGACGTTCCTACGAACAGTGTTCGCGGGTGGGAAGCCGGTGAGGGTATGAGTCCTGATCGCTGCATTAGCGACTCCTACTGGTTGGTCGGGGCGCCTGTTCAGCAGGGAGGGGGGGATCTGGGGGAGATAGTGTGAACCTCCGCACGCGTTACGCTCTCCCAGTGAAACTCCTCGCTGTCAGGTGAAAAGAAGCGGCTAGCGACTCCACATGTATCGGAGGCTGGCATGTGGTAGTCTACACCCTCCCCAGACCGACAGAGGGATAGCGCATCGACCAGGACCATGATTCACACGGGGAAATTGGTGTAACTCTGTATGAAGTCTTACTTTTTATTTTTTTAATTTTTTTATTTTTAAATGTTTATTGTTATTTTTATGTTTTAATCATTTTAATTTCCTCCCGCATTTGGATTGGCGGATTTTACCCATAAGCCAGTGGGGCTGGGCTGCTGGTCACCGTCGGGTCGGGCACGATAGGCATTCCGCTGCGGACCGTGTCGCTCGTCGCTGCGCTGAGGACCGCTGCGTCAGCAGGACCTCGCGGTGAATAATGCGCTTCCCATCGACTCTGACACCAGTCAGATTAAACACCACACCTGCTGGACGCACAGCTCTAGTGTACAGGAACAGATTGCATTCAGGTATGGAATTTAGAGAGTTACACCACACACACACACACACACACACACACACACACTATCTCTCTCTCACACACACACACACACTCACACGCACAAGCAGTCACACACACTCACACACACACTATCTCTCTCTCACACACACTCACACACACACACAAGCACTCACACACACTCTCTCTCACTCACACACACACATTCACACACACACTGTCTCTCTCTCACACACACTCACACACACACACACACACACACACACTATTACACTATACACACACACTCACACACACACACACACACACACACACTCACACACACACACACTCACACACACACACACACACACACACACGCGCGCTCTCACACATGCATATGCAGACAGTCTCACGAGTGCACGCACAGGCCCTCATTAATGTGCAGTCTGCTGGAAATGCAAATGAAAGCTTAGCAGGGCACTGCCTCCGTGCGTCTATCTGCGCTGAGAGACTCTCCTGGGCTGCGTTCTGACCCATCTGTGGGCCTGCGACGATGATGATGATGAAGATGGTGATGAAGATGAAGATGATGATGAAGATGATGATGATGATGAAGATGAAGATGATGATGATGAAGATGAAGATGATGATGTCGGGGAAGATGATGACAAAGATGATGAAGATGATGAAGATGATGACGATGATGACGATGATGACGATGATGACGATGATGACGATAAAGATGATGATGATGATGATGCAGACAGATCTCAGAATCGTTGGCGTCCGGCTCCCGAGTTCGATGGAACCTCCGGAACGCTGGCACGCTCCCGGGGCATGCTGGGAAAAAATTTACGAGCGCTCCGCGCCCAGATCTCCCCGGCCGCTGAAGGCCGTATTTCTCCCTGGCGAAAGTTTTTCTTTTTTTTTCGGTGCCAGAGTGAAATAAGCGTGCACAGGCAGCCGGGCTCCGCCTGCTTCAGAAAGCTCGAGATCGCCCCACGCCACGCACGCTGGTGATTATAACATCATAGATCGTCCGGGGTTTGCATCTCTTTGTTTTTTCCTTCCCTCCACGAGCGACCGCGGCGTTGAGGGACGTGTGTTGCTGGAGCTGGGGTGCCGGTGGCGTCTGCTGCTGTTATGAAGTGGATAATCTGTGTGTTTTTAGGGTTTTGTTGTTGGAGGACCTTACCAATAACCTGGGAAAGATAGTGGTATTCAGGATCAGTAGGAGGACAGAATGTGAGTGTGTGTGTGTGTGTGAGTGTGTGAGTGTGTGTGTGTGTGTGTGTGTGAGTGTGTGAGTGTGTGAGTGTGTGTGTGTGTGTGTGTGAGTGTGTGTGTGTGTGAGAGTGTGTGTGAGTGTGTGAGTGTGTGAGTGTGTGTGTGTGTGTGTGTGTGCGAGTGTGTGTGTGTGTGAGATAGGTGCAGATGGCTCTCATACACACACTGCAGTGACTCAGCACTCAGGTGTTATTCTGTTATTCTGTTATGCTGTTATTCTGCCATTTAGTCACATCTCCTGCCAGCCCCGGGCTCCCTCAGGAGCAGCAATATACTGCAATATATGGGAAATATATGGACATTTTTTGAATATGCAATGATTTCACAGCAGTGCACTACGTTGCCAACCGACTTGTCGTATATTTTATACATTTTCATACATGTGACATTTGTCAAATAATTAGCTCATATTGTGAAACATTGGTCTATATTGAATGATAAATATATTTTTGTCAATATATGTTTAGATAAATTCCATTTCTATAAGGGGGTCATAGAAAACAAGAAACGTCTGGGTAAATCTTAGACCAGATATTTGTCTGTTTGTTTTTTTTAAATTCCATTCCAAGGGGGGGAGTAACAGGAGGGGCCAGGCAGTGCCGCCGACATTATCTTAGACAGCGTGGTGTTTGCTTTTTCGTCTTGGAGAGCTGCAGGGTTACGCAGGTTTTTTGTTTTCACCTTGAATTCAGCGCTCAGGTCGAGCCCCAGCAGAGCAGGTGTGGAGAGTTACTGTGCGATGGGATGATTTAACGGGTCTGTGAAGTGCTCCCCAAGGACTTGAGGGGAACACCTTCTGGCCAATTTCCGTCAGAAACTTACTTAGCGTAGCCAACGGAGATCTGAACACAGAGCACCCTGGAGTGATCATGACTTCATGTGTCCTATTTTTGCTCGGAGAAGCTGGGGTTGCTCTGACGGTTTTTCTTCGAAACTGAACTCCAGATAATGATGATGATGATGATGATGGTGATGAACTGTTTCTCTCTCTCTGTCTCAGCCATTATCCAGCCGGACAGTCAAACAAGGATGGTGTGTACTTTATTTACAGTGCTGTTCGAGTGCTGGGTTATTTACAGTGCTGTTCGAGTGCTGGGTTATTTACAGGGCTGTAGGAGTGCTGGGTTATTTACAGGGCTGTAGGAGTGCTGGGTTATTTACAGGGCTGTAGAAGTGCTTGGTTGTTTCCAAGGATTTAGGAGCACTGGGTTATTTACAGGGGTGTAGGAGTGCTGGGTTATTGTCAGGGGTGTAGGAACACTGGGTTATTTACAGAGCTGTAGGAACACTGGGTTATTTACAGGGATGGGATAAAATTTGAAGTGATAAATTTGGTAATGGCTAGACTCAAACTTCCTCTCTTCCTCTCTTTCCTCCCTCTCTTTCTTTAATCCCCCCCCCTTTTTCCCCCTCTCTTCCCTTTCTCCGCAGGTCCAGGATGATGGGCGTGGCCCTTGGCGTGGTCCTGGGCGTGTTCGCAGGAAGGCCTGTGTTCCTCTTCGTCGCCCTGCTCCTCGCAGTGACGCTGGGTGAGTGTTGCGAACCCAGGTCGGCAGATAGGCACAGCGCACTCTTATACTACAGCTGCCCGGATTGGCTGGCCGCCCAGTGCCTCATCCAATCACAGTGTCCAAAACACACCCTGATACCTACAGACGTAGTACATTAATCACTACGTACATTATGGAAAACATAATTTATTATCTCTCATCCGTTTCGTGACGTTATTTACATTGTGTTCATCCTCACTGATTTCATACGCAGGCCTATTTCTACTGTGTGTATCTTCTGTGTATTGCTGCGAAACCAATAACACCAAACCACGACCGTATTGATTGATTGATTGATTGATTGATTGATTGATTGATTGATCGATTAACATTTGTTTAGCCACACGGCTGCATTGCCCAAGTCAATCCAAAGGTCGGAATAGCAGTGTGCTCTCCTAAGATTTGAACCCGCAACTCCTGAGCTATAAAACCCTGAATGAACGTGTTCCTTGAGCTGGCGTTTCTTGTGCTGGTACGAAGTGCAGAAGGAGAAGAGAGCGTGTGGTGTGGTTTCTTGTCCTCGTTAATGCGCGGGTGTGCACAGTCGAACCCCCACCCTGCTGCTGCAGCTGGGCGGAGAGGGTCGGCGGATCAGTGATTCCTCAGTGCCTGCGTCTCAAACTCCCCTTTCCCCGGGTCCGCTGGGATTTAGCCTGCGGAGTGCAATAAGTGACATGTGATTGGCTAAGGAGATCACATGCCTAGCAGCCAATTGCAAGGCCTAAATTGGCTGCTGATTGAATGGAAACCCGGAGAAGAAACCTGCTGATCCTGCAGCCCCCCCCCGCTTCAGCTGCTGTCCAATCCTCCGGCTAAGAATAGAAATGCTAAAATCACAGCTTCTTTTAAAATCGCATTAAAATTTTTTTTAAAAAATGTTTTGACTGTGCATTTATGGAACGGGCTGAATTATGTATTGCAGTTCCAAATTATTACTAATAACAGTACAAACAAGGCCCAAGTTTATTTATGTAGTCTTTCATTCACATCTTTAACAGGAGGTGCTTTATGCAAATGAAGCAATACGAAGGCGAGAGAACCCCAGACAGGGTTCAGCAGCGTAAAGCCTTTAAAGACCGCTGGTCCTGATCTAAATCCAGACCTCAGCCTGACAGGGTGGTGGAGAGCAGTCTCTCTCTCTTCTGTGCGTGCTTATGAGTTAAAAGGCGTGCTGGGTTGCTCGGGGGGGGGGGGGGCAAAGTGGAAAGGCATTAAAAGTGTTTGGATGTGTCTGGCGTTCATGAAACGGACCGGTGCCAAGCCCCACGGTTGAAACAGAACCCTCCCAGCAGAGCCCTGCCTAGCAGGGGGC